>NC_051231.1:2360000-2512500 GCF_015220715.1 Pygocentrus nattereri | reverse complement strand
TTACAGAAGCACATCGACTGATGCAGTGTAGCATAGTGAGTAACACCTCTACCCTCTATGCTGTAGACTGGGTTCAGTGCCCCGCCTGGGTAACCTCCCTACACTATACCAATAAGAGTCCTTGGGCAAGACTCCCAACACCACCTTCACCTCTCTGGATAAGAGTCAAGTCGCTCTGGATAAGAGTCAAGTCGCTCTGGATAAGAGTGTCCGTCACGTGCTGTAAAAATAAACGTCTTCAAATTAAAACGACCGTGAATCCTCAAACAATCAGATCAGGGTAGTAAATCTGAGCTAGACTCCAGCTGAAGGGGAGGCACTGGGTGAATCTGGTTCCTTTAAACACTGCTCTTTCTATACGCTCTGCCTGCCTAATTGGCTCTTAGTGTAAACAAACCGTTTTCCAGGGAACTTTCCCCCGACGGGAAAGAACTCTCCCCATCCCTACGTGACCCAACATGCACTGCAGACTTACATTAGTCAACAAGAAGGAAACCAAACCAAATCAAGCTGTTCCTCTACAGAAGAAGGAACCCTCACTGTGTTTGGCTCTGAGCGCGAGGTCGTGACCTTCTGCTGGGTTTGCAACCTGCCCACTACGTCACGCACAGTTTTCCCTACTAAACATTCCGCTCAGTGCATAGGTGTTTCTGCCGGGACGTGCTCAGCCATCCGAGTTCATATCGATTCAGTGGAAACCGTGGAGGTTCCACAGTCACAGCTTCTCCTACAGGTCATGAGAAAGTTTGCCGAGTGAGATTTTCCTGCATAAACACGGCAACGAATCAAAAAGGGAATGAACGACAGGAGCAGAACGGATGGGTAGAGGAGTGAATGCTGACGGTTTTGCTTTGAGGGAGACGTTTTGAGGCTTTGGAGGAGATCTGGAGCTGAGACGCCAAACAGAACGAGTTATTCAGTTTCAAAGCCTGTGAAAGATTTTTAATGAGCCCAATCGATTCATTCGTTTTACAGCTTCTGTAATTATTCAGAATTTTAAAAAATGTTTTTAGAATGACGAGACTATCCCTAAACTATGATGTATTTCATTTTTATATGCCAAACTACGCCGATTTACTCAAACACCCAAGACAAATTTGGATAGCCAAATATTTGAATAACCACGCCCACTTATTTAACACAATGCCAGCTGTCATACAGGACGATAACTCGGCTGCATAAACACACGCTCACACTAATTTATCAGCTTTTTGTTTTTAAATATACATAAAAGGCTCCATCAAAGACGTACGTACGTTTCTGACACTGTGTGATGCACAGGTACCAATAAAAATGGACAAAAGTGTCACTTCGCTCAGAACAGCAGCATTAGCCACTACAGAAACCTGAAATTTGAGCACGTTACTGTCCGTTTTTATAGATTACAGTACGTCTATTTAAATGACTTCACAAGGCTTGCGGTTCACACAGCGTTACTGGGGCAAATCCCTTCAAAGAGTCCCCTCAAAGCTCCAGCGCAGAGCTAAAGACAGAAACAGGCTCCCAACACGTCCTGATGGCGTTTGGGCAGAGTGATTCATTTTTGAGACATTAAAGGAATAGCAGGTCCAGATATCCGTACACTGGAATAACCACGCCCACCAAGTGTGCTCAGGGGCGTGAGAGGCTCCGTCTGCGAGACGCTGGGTGACCCGGGCTTTTGTTGGCTGGCGGTGGGAAGCGCCGTCTCAGTCTCACACACACACACACACACACACACACACACACACACACACACACACACACACACACACACTCACTCTGAATGCTAAGCAGCGCTGCTATTGTGTGAAGCGGAGCAGCAGCAGCCGCATGGGCTTCTCATCGCTATGGCAACGGGAAGAGCACCACCCCCACTTACAAACACACACACACACACAAAAGCCCATCATCAACAGAAACACATGGTCCCAGAGAGAGAGAGAGAGCACGAGTGACAGAGATAAAGAAATAGAGAAAGAAAAAAGAAAGAGATAAAGAACGAGAAAGAAAGAGAGAGAGAAAATGAGTGAGAGAAACAAAGAAAGATAAAGAAAAAAAGATAAAGAAAGAAAGAAAAAAGAGAAACGATAGAAAGAAAAAGAGAAAGAATGAGCGAGAGAGACAAAGATAAAGAAAGAGAAAGAAAAAAGAGAGAGAGCACGAGTGATAGAGATAAAGAAAGAGAAATTATCGACCTATTATCTTCATCGGCTTAACGCAGATTCTGCATTTGAGACGTAAACATCAAGCATGACCTCCTCTTTGGGCCTGCGGCTGATATTAATACAAGAAGACGTGACATGAGAAACACACCTGCAAAAATCTGACCTGATGCCTCCTGAAGTGTCATTTTGGGCTTAACAGGGTGACCGACTGTTTCTTTTGTCCAGCATTCAGTGACGCTACGTCCTTTTCTTCTTAAACTCAATAATTAAGATACACAATTTCCAAAAGTATTCAGTCACGCATCCAAATCACTGGCCACAGGTGTGTAAAGCCGAGCCCCTCGGCCTGCAGACTGCTTCTACAGACATTAGTGAAAGAATGGGTCGCTCTCAGGAGCTCAGTGAATTCCAGCGTGGTCCAGTCGTGAAACAGGGACCATTTCGGATGCAGTCGCTGACCGTCGGAGCTGCACCAAACATCTGGATTAATTACATCCCATAACGAGTGAACAAAATGACAAAAACCCAACAGTGCGAGAAAACACAGCTGCAATTTATAATAATAATAACAATAATAACAATATATAATAATACAATAAATACAAACGACTTCACTGAAGCCGCGTCCCCTAGTCGCTTATGGGGTCCAACACGACTGGCCCAATTCGCAGTGAGGGAGAGAGCAGCTATCATTGCTCAATCATTTGGCTCCAAGTCCAAACACTGCTTGGTCATTCAAGCCATTTGAGGACACGTTCTGAAGTGATGCTTTGGCCAAAAATCAAAACGGCATTTTCTGCAGTAACACTGACGTGGTGGTGGTGTGTTAGTGTGTGATGTGCTGGTACGAGTGGATCAGCCACAGCAGTGCTGCTGGAGTTTTTAAACACTGTGTCCACCGCACAAACAGTACCTGCTCTGTGAGGGTCCATGGGGGTCCTGACCACTGAAGAACAGGGTAACAGAGTATCAGAGAAACAGATGGACTACAGTCTGTAACTGTAGAACTACAGAGTGCAGCTATACAGTAAGTGGACAGTGAACGTAGAAACAAGGAGGCGGTCAGAATGTTCTGGCTGACCGGTGGATAAACCTAGCAGCTACAGAACTTGCATACAGAACCATTCAACACTTACCGAACAACCAGCCGTGGGACCGATAACAGAACGATGAGTCTGAAGCTCGAGGGTTGAAGCAGGTCGGCGCCGATCTGAGCTCGAAGCCAAAGTTGCTTTGGTTTCAGCCAAATATCTCTGCCGTCTGCTTCAACGTCGAGAAGATTCAACAGCAGCTTTCCGTAAACCTACACACGCGAGCATCGCAGCAGGACGTCAAAACCTAACTTACCTTATGTCACGGGGTTAACACTGTGCGCTCCCCTCCCGTTCGCTTATTATGGACCCCCTCATGGGCTGAGTGAGGCACTCAGTCCTGCACCAACGCACCTGATTCAGCTCCTCGGTTTAGCGCCAGGCCCTTCATGAGCAGCACTCCACTACTTCTTTCTCATACTCATTTCTGCCCAGTTTAATTCTTCAGCTCAAAGCAAAGCCATTCTGAGTGGTCTAAACTGTGCATCGTGAAGAAAGAGATCACTGTGATGACGATGGGAACCAGAGGAACCACCGTTCTCAACGCAAACACAGCCCAGCCTTTCTATTTACTACCCAAAGTGCCAGTGAGCCTGTATGTTGTCTTCAGGGCCTACTTGGCCTTACAGCGCCCTGCGTGCACCTCTCTACCATAAACCTATAAAACCACTGTAAAAAACAACATCTGAGGCAGAGCATCTGTAATAACTTGATTTAATAAGTTTGATTAAGTGACCCTTATTAGTCCCACAACAGGGAAATTTCACCTCCGCAGTCTGACCCAGCTGTGCAGTGAAACACCACATACGCACTAGTGAGCACACACACTAGGGGGCAGTGAGCGCACCTGCCCGGAGCGGTGGGCAGCCCTATCCGCAGCATCCAGGGAGCAGTTGGGGTTTAGGCGTCTTGCTCAAGGGCACCTCAGTCACGTGCTGTCGGCTCAGGAGATCGATCACCTTCCGGTCCACACCTTCGGATCACTCCAGTCACGCTGGGAGGTGGTCAACGACGGATCTCGGCCGTGTGAACCGAATGCATTTCCGATATCCGTGTGCGTTTATACAAGCGGGAACGTGTCCACTGAGGGCTGACCAGCAGGTGGGAGGATAAACAAAGAAACGAGAAACGGCGGACAGTCAAGGCTGAACTTAAGGCCCTGAACCAAGAGCCTTCACGCACTCTCGGCCAATGAAAGCGTCCAAGCCAAGCTTGGTCCACTCATCGATGGGAAGAAAGAGAAGATGTGTGTCCTCGGGAACCTCAGCCAGCCCTCATTTTTCATCGCCTCCGGTTCTCAAGCACACCGGAAGCAGGTAATCTGCAGTGTGCTGCACTTGATTACTTGGCACTAGTGCGTGTAACTGAAAACCGAATAAAAATGTGGACGGGCTGGGCTGGTGGTCCCTGAGGGCTGAAACAAGACCCTCTGTACTGCAGCAGCACCTCCAGACTGCATTCCTGTAGTCCACCTGCACTTGAGCCACACCACGAGCTGAAGATGAAACCTTTCTTGGCCTGAATCGGGGGAATAAGAACAGCAGGACAGCAGCACTAGAAGATTGGAGTCTCTAATCAGTGCAGCACAGGGGAACGGTGTCTCGCTGGGTCAGAGAAGAAAGGGACCCTTAGAGGCCTTAGAGACGTAGAAACTTGCTGATTTTTATACACGTGCCTTCATAAAAACATGAAAATGGGGACTAATCCATCTAAATTATCTTTAGAGAGGAACAGAATATTTATAAATGGTCACAAATGCAGTAAAAATCAATAGGATTTCTCAAAATATCAGCCAAATTCACTCCAAATTCAACTCATAAAAGGCTCCGACGGGGAGTTTAATTCAACCTCCATAAACTCTGTAGGTGAAGGACGACTGCGGAAAACCTGGAGAACCAAAACGAACACGTTTGTACTTAAAGCCCCATTTTAAAGACCCGTTCCTGCATCACGACCACACACAGAACTTTGGCCAAATGAACACAGGCAGGCCGCATTTCTCACTGCCTTCCGTTCCTTCGCACACCTGAAGCAGGTAGTCTGCATTTCGCGACTCTTCATCACCTGGCACAGGTGGTAAACGTGGACTGGCTTGCGGCCTCTGAGGACCGGAACAGAACCAGAGCGGTGGCTCTAGACCGGGGGTTCCGGATCTCAGTCTACGCTGATCTCTGGGCTCCGTCACATCCAGCACACCGGATTCAACAATTATCTAACTAACAAGAGCCTCGTTCTTTTGCGCAGGCATATAGAGAAGACACAAAAATGTGGGAGGGGTCCTCAGCGAGTCTCCTGCCTCTCACTGTGGTCTCCTGCCTCTCACTGTGGTCTCCTGCCTCTCCGTGGGGTCTCTATGTGGTTCTGTATGGTGTAAATGTAAAAGCTGCTGCGCTCCATCAACCCTGACCTCAACCTCAGCATCCAACACATCAGCTTAGCACAGAAACCACTCCTGTCAGGCAGAGGAGGAGAAACGTTTTGAGTCAGAGTCAAAATACTGACTTACGTTCCCCACATAATTACTTATTTTTCGAAATATTAACTTAATAACCAGAAAATGTTTCAGAATAAACGGCTAAAAACACGTTAATGCGTGTCAGGAAACGGAGCACCTCCAGAAAACACCTCGTTATTTTGACAAAGCAAGTAAAAACGTGGAGACAATGTGAGTTCTGACGGAGTCGGTCATTATTATGTGACACTAACATACCAAGTCAGCATTCTGAGGAAAAACAGGCCCTTACTTTGAGATGCTCAGCCTTTGTCCCGAGATATTAACTCAATATTTTGAGAAAATAAGTTGAATTTCTTCGCCTTCCATCCAGTTCGTCTCTTTTACTTTTTTTACAATAAAAGCTATTTTGTTTTTTTTTTGTTTTTTTAGAGCAAAGTATTTTTGTCCCCACAATGACAAAATGCTTTCATTGTGTTGGGGACATCTGGTCTCCATAAGGGTCTAAATACAAGCACAAACACACACACACACAAATACGGCTTTATCCCGGTTTGTGTACCTCACACAGTTAGTGTTAGTGTGTAAGTGTGTGTGTGTGTGTGTGTGTGTGTGTGGTGCCTTTTTGCATTATTGATTTTAAAACGTTCCCACAGCCTCCATCATCTAACTTCCCATCGTCCTGAGGACGTTTAGTACCCACAACGCCTCAAACACACACACACACACACACACACACACACAACACACACACTTATCCCGGTTTCTCCATCCACCCCGCGGCCGGGGGAGCCCGGCTGACCCCTGGCCGATGAAAGGATACTGAGGCGGCGGCACCGCGGCTGGCGGCTGCGGGGCGGTCGGGGCTCCGGGAGTCAGTGAAACCGGCGGCAGGTTCGCCCTCAGCTGGCCGGCCGGCGGCGGCCCTACTACGGCGGCACCGACCGCAACCCCGCCGGTGGGTTTGGGCACCACTTTGGGCGGCAAACTCATATCAAAACAAACCAAAAAACGAACAAGAGAATCCAACGGTGCGGCTACACGCGGACGCCTATCGGGTCATACAGAGACCGGCGGCCTGCTCTTCCTTCAGCGCGACGGCGGGGTTGAGGGTTTCGGTGTGAAAAGCCATTTTCGGGGCGAAGTGTTTTTCTCCGGGCTGTAACGCTACGCGCTGCTGCTTGTTCTTCATGGGGACGGTTCGCCTCCCTTTCTCCGCCCAGCACCGCCACAGACCCCCCGGTATCGGTCCGGCTCGTCTCCAGACTCGCCTCACGCGCACTCTGTCCTCGTTCGGCTCCGATCTGGACGCGGTTTATCATTTAAGGTCGCAGGTTTAGCTCAACATGGCGTTTTTGCGGGCCGCCTCAAGCCGAGTCCGGCAGGACGGGACAGTTCGGCAAACCTCGGCGAAGCTTCGGAAGCGCTCGGCTCTCGGCTCCTCACCCCGGGCTAACGAACAGAGACGGAGAGAATTCCTGCTGGATGTCCGCGCAGCAGGTCCAGTTACCGACATGCATCCAAACCAAAGGCGTTAAATAAGAAACCCGAGCGACGTTTGAGCGGAAAAACGCAGAAGCGGCGGATTCGTTCCCAAAATAAAGCCGTGAAGCGGTGGGCTGTGAAGGGGAGGGGTCTTAACTGTCAACCCCGGCAAGAACAGACAAAAACAGTTGCTTTAAAGCAGTTAAATGGAGTGTTTTCTCTACACTGGTCTGAAAGCAGCCGGCCGGCAGGGCATTCGTGCAGTTTTAAGCTGAAGTGCAGTAAAATTTACGAACAAAGCGAATTGAGCCTTTAAACCTTTTGTAACGTTTTCAGCGAATAGCGCGTCTGCAGCGACATCTAGCGGTGATGCGGGGCGGTGATTACGCAAGACACTGGAAACAAGGGGACGCAGCAGCAGCAGCCAGACTGACCACAGCATCCACGATAATAAACATCGTTCCGCACATTAGATTAAGAAAGCTAATAAATAAATAAATCAATCAATCTTTCCTCACGCAGAGCAGAGGAGCGGGGGCACTGCTGCCTGCTGTTACTATTTTTCAATATAATTGTCAGGTTTTGAACATATTCCCATATATTTTGGATATATGTACAAACGTTTAATAATGAAACGATGACATATGACATAGGCATGTGTGCATATTTCATATAGGCATAACATAACATCATTTAAAAACTCCAGCAGCGCTGCTGTGTCTGATCCACTCGTACCAGCGCAACGCACACCAACACACCACCAAAACGTCAGTGTTACTGCAGTGCTGAGAATGACCCACCACCCACCACCAACCTGCTATGTGGGGGTCTGTGGGGGTCCTGACCACTGAAGAACAGGGTAACAGAGTATCAGAGAAACAGATGGACTACAGTCTGTAACTGTAGAACTACAGAGTGCAGCTCTACAGTAAGCGGACAGTGAGCGTAGAAACAAGGAGGCGGTCCGAATGTTCTGGCTGATGGATGTAAAGCAAGGCACTGGGTGAACAGCGTACATAGACATCACAGCCCGAAAACGAATAGACATGCAAATGAGACGTTATCTAATCAAGCACATTTTCATATTTAAAATATCGCCAAACCGTGGAGGATTTAAAATGTTTATTTTATTGGGAAGATGATCCAGAGAGGAGAAAGAAGTGTCATTAGAAATTTTCAGCTGATGATTTCAGAGCGTAATCAACTGTCTGACTCTTCAGACCTTGGTACATGCAACAGTCATGGGATGGCTCTTTACAGGTATCCGAAATGCCATTAATAAGTAGCACTTGAGGGGAAATGTGGAAGTCAAGCCAAGACCTGGAAGACCAGGAAAACTCATGTACTCCAGCCAGAAAGGCAAAGTAAAACCCCCACATGACAGCAGAACACCTGCACTGAGGTTTAGCTGATACTGGACTGACGGTGCATCATTCTACTGTAGTGTTGCTTGATCTGTATGGAAAAGACACACACAAATAAATCAGGCATAACATTATGCCTTGTGTGTTGTGCTGGTGCGAGCGGATCAGACACAGCAGTGCTGCTGGAGTTTTTAAACACTGTGTCCACTCACTGTCCACTCTATTACACACTCCTACCTTGTCGGTCCACCTTGTAGATGTAAAGTCAGAGACGACAGCTCATCTGCTGCTGCACAGTTTGAGTTGGTCATCCTCTAGTCCTTCATCAGTGGTCACAGAAAGCTGCCCACAGGACGCTGTTGACTGGATATTTTTGGTTGGTGGACTGTTCTCAGTCCAGCAGTGACAGTGAGGTGTTTAAAAACTCCAGCAGCACTGCTGCGTCTGATCCACTCGCACCAGCACAACACACACTAACACACCACCACCAGGTCAGTGGTACTGCAGTGCTGAGAATCACCCACCACCCAAATAGCACCTGCTAATATTGCATACACACACACACACACACACACACACACACACTCATACACTTCAGCTCTTCTGGGAAGGCTTTCCACAAGGCTTAGGAGTGTTTATGGGAATTTCTGACCGTTCTTCCAGAAGCACATTTGTGAGGTCAGACACTGATGTTAGACGAGAAGGCCTGGCTCACAGTCTCCGCTCTAATTCATCCCAAAGGTGTTCTATGGGGTTGAGGTCAGGACTCTGTGCAGGCCAGTCAACACTGCAGGCACTGAGCAAAATATTTATAAACATTTCATGTAATAACTCTCTGTGATGTAGATTTAGAGGCATTAAATGCTTCAGACATCTGGTTGAGGATAATTCTGACCCAGTAATTTCTCTAGAATAACCCTTTTCATGTCCAGCCTCTTAGAATGACTTTGTTTACATCTTAATTAATGATATACATACAGGATGATTTGCCTTTAATGTGAAATCTTTCATTACAAATGATATTTTCAGCGTCACAATCTGAGTCAAAAGTAGAATCTATGAAACATTTACATGAATTTCATCATTCCTTGGTATTTTGTATCCGCTCTGCTCTAGTGACCAGTGCGCAGTTGGGCTGGCAGGGACTTTTGTTGTCAAGTCAAATCCACCTAATGATCATGTGACCCCCCCGAAAAAGGTTTGAAAAGTGATTTAGAGATGTCGTAACTTTTGTTTGACATTTTTCTGAATTTTTCATTAAATGGAAAAATAGAATAGCTCAGTGTGTGAAACCTTTGGACCCCACTGTACAAGCACTTATGGTTTAAAGGGTCCATTTACCAGCAACCAATGCAATGCAGCCAGATTATTGCCGTGTATTTCCAGAATATTCCACTGATTCACACAGTGTAGTACCTTTACTGCAGCGCAGGGCTTCCGTTCCATTTCTCAGGACTCGCCGTCCTGGACAGATTTAATTATAGACTCCTCTGACACACTTAATCAAACCCACGAAGGCCACGATCATTTAGCTAATGAGCTGAATCAGGTGTGCTAAAGCAAGGACAACCAGGACAGCCGCTCTCCAAGACTGTAGCTGATGCTCGTCCAAGCCTTTCACACCAAACCCCTGACAGAACGGTGCCTTACACTGACCAGCCCTCCATCCTTTATACCTTCCCGATGTAGAACGGCTGAGTAGATGGAGCCTTCAGGAGCGTCTGACTGGAGGAATCTGATGGAGATGATTAGAGCCGCAACAAAGCTCTGCAGGAGCTGATCTCACCAATAATCAGCTACTGCACACATTTAGACCCAGTCCCATTTCTCCTTCTTACCCCTACCTCTTGTTTCCGAGTGTCCCCCCTTGTTCCTGAGCTACAGGGCAGTGGTTGAGATCTTCCTCTGAAATGAGACCCTCTAATAAAAGAGCATCACTTCATTATCAGCTACTAGCGCCGCTCTGTAGGCGACCCTGCCCGTCTGCAGGGACAGCAGAGGAGGGGAAAGTTCAGCTCCTCACTGCTGGGCTTTAGTTACATTTAGGGATCATACGCCTTCAAAGAGGGGGGCAGTTATTTATTATCACCCCCCCTAATTCTTCAGTGATGTGAAGCTGAAGTCGGAGATTCTCCAGATTCTTGTTTGAATTTTCCCGTTCCACCTTAAATGGTGCAGCAGGTTCATTCAGGCGCTTCAGGCATCAGAACTGCTGGACTATTTAAGGTGGAATGGGAAAGTTACCCAGCTAGCTCCGAGACATTAGCATGTTATTAGCGAATTCTTATGCTTGTTATGAAGAAAAACGACCAAAATGCAGTGAAACCACATTAAAGTAAGATAAAATGATGTTTATTGTCATTTTTAACAGAGTAAATTCTCACGTTTGTGGGTTTCCCTGGTCTCTTGTTCTCCGTCTCGCCGGTTTTTCTGTTTTTCTCACATCTCTCTGTTTGGAGCCTCTGAAAAACCTCCGTTTGGAGGGTCATGAGGCCCCAACACTTCACCCCATCCCTCTATCTCAAGTAAAATTGGGACACCCCACCCCTAGACGTGAACGCACAAAACAGAGGACTAAGGGCTCAGTGGTAGGGGCGAGGGGTGAAATGGGACTGGGCCTTAGGAACAAACAGCTCTGGGTTAATAAACGTGTTACTGTCCGTTTTCTCTTAATAAACATTTAAGGTTCATTTTTGAAAGTTACTGTTGTTTCCAAACTTCTGGCCTGCAGTTTTGCTTATAAGCAAGACTCTCCAAGACTGCAGCTGATGCCCCCCTCCCCCCCCCCCCCTCCCCTTCCCCCCCCTTTCATATTGTATGTGCTCAGACGGGTTGATCAAAATTTCGCTGGTTACTCTGGTGACTATGTGACAATAAAGGCTTCATTCATTCATTCATTCATTCATTCAGGAGCGTCTGACTGGAGGAATCCGGTGGAGATTCCTCTCCTGATGAGTCAGGATGCTGACTCATCCTGAATCAGCACCTCTACACTACCATACAGCATGAATACACAATCAGATTTAAAACACCAGTATTCCCCACACACACACACACACACACACACACACAGGACTTGAAGGACTGCACAGGCACTTTGTTGTAGACAGTAAACATATAAACAATATCCTTAGAACGGTGCAGATTACAGGCCATACATACGGCTTTACAGTGTCACACACACACACACACACACACACGCCCACAGTAGGCTTTCTGATCTACGCTGGTTTATCAATGTAAAAAACAGTTTGCTGGTTTGCGAAGCCTGTTTTGGTGACGTTGCCATTACAATGTCAGTCGGAGTGTGAGCTTGCATTGTGTTTGCCTCGAAAATGACTCGGTCATTAAGAGGATCTGGCAACATTTAAGGGAAAACTGTTTGGCAAAATAAATGGGCTTTGGAACTTTTGTTTGCTACAGTTGACAAAACTCAGCAAAACTAGCTTAGACCCGGCGTTCCTAATATGGGCGTATGGACAAGGTCTGACCAGTGGACAAAGACAAAAAGGTGAGGGGAAAAAAAAAACAAAAAAACAACCACAGTGCAGTTTGTAGTCATGATGCAGTCGGAAGTACACGGATCGTTAGGATCAATTTTCATCATCTCCAGAGCTGTAGCTTTAAAGGACAAGGGGAAATCGTTCTTAATTGAGGCGAATGGTCACTGCACACTGGACGCACTGAGTCGTGCTGCACCACAGCCCTGCTTAGCAGATCATTATACAGCAGATACAGCACCATGAGTGAGACTATCTAGAACGCTGTGCAGTCCAAGCGCTGACACAGTTCAAATTCACTCTCACACTCAGAGAAATGTAAAGACTTTCAACACAATTGATCATTTTTAGATATGAGCTTGTTTTAATGAGCTACTTAGTCCAGTGGTTTAGTCCAGTAGACTAAGGAGCTCACTGAAACGCCCAGCGAGCCCAGGGAGCCCAGGGAGCTCAGGGAATCAGTCACGTTTTAGGGTGTCTTTGTCAAATGTTCTTCCCTGGAAGTTTCCCCCAATGCACTGGAAAACCCAGTGAGCTCTGACTGTTCATGCTGCTCCCTGACTAAACAGTCTCACATCTCCAGCTCAGCTTTCAGTCATGTTCCCCGTTTCTTTTGCACTTCCGTGAATTAAAAAACTATATGGGTTATTATAATTATAACCGGTCCCACTTTATATTAAGTGTCTGTAATAACTGTGTAGTTACACATGAATAACATGCAATGACATTGTAACTACTGCTGATTTAGTCAATGTTATAGACGGACTACAGAAGCACAGCCTGTGTAATTACACAAGTCTTCCACACAGGAACTTTCCTGTAGTTTAGTGTTAGTTACACTTTATAATAAGTGGACAGTCCCTGTGTAGTTGTTATGTAGGTACTGTGTAATAAAGGAGTGAGCTGATCTGAAGGCCACATGAAGTTCTGAGGTCTGTAGTGATTGACTCTGCAGAAAGTCGGTGACCTCTGCGCTCTATGCCCCTCAGCATCCGCTGACCGCTCTGTCATTTTACGTGGCCGACCACTTCGTGGCTGAGTTGCTGTCGTTCCCAATCGCTTCCACTTTGTTATAATCCCACTGACAGTGGACTGTGGAATATTTAGTAGTGAGGAAATTTCACGACTGGACTTGCTGCACAGGTGGCGTCCGATCACGGTACCACGCTGGAATTCTCTGAGCTCCTGAGAGCGACCCATTCTTTCACTAATGTCTGTAGAAGCAGTCTGCAGGCCGAGGGGCTCGGCTTTACACACCTGTGGCCACGGAAGTGACTGGAACACCTGAATTCAGTGATTTGGATGGGTGACTGGAAACTTTGGGAAATCACAGCACAAGTAATGTTGGTGATACTTTGTCATTGTGAACCGTCTCTGCATTCATGTTACACACAATTGTACATGCTGTACATTGTGATGCGGCGTGTCCAGTGTGCAGTGGCCCTAAAAACCTTTAGATTTGACCTACGAAAATGTTCCTTTTTTCAGTTTCGGACCATTTCTATTCGTCCATTCATTCATTCACATTCCAAATGTGCACCATGCGCAGTCTTTTGTCACTAGTTCCTATTGGTGAGACGTCAGTTTGCTAAACCATTGGTGAAAAATGCCCACCTTACTCCAAATGCAAAAAACACACTGGAAGAAAATAAATATTATTTCCCCGTAGAAAAACAACAGCACTTGATAAAGGCATATATATGTATATATGTACAAAACCTGAACAGCTACTGTTGACTGTCCTTTCTCCCATGTTAGAGCTATCAGGTCGTCTTCCAGTGTTTACAAAGTTCCTTCTGTGTTTATTCAGTTCCTCAAAGAATTCACATGAAAACCCAGGTGACTCAATATCCTCCAGCCTTCACAGCCCACATAAGGCAACCTGAGAGAAGAGCCGAGGGCCAGCGGGGCCGTTTCCCCCGATGCCCGTCAGACGGGGGTCACTGCGTTCACCACAGTTCACATTTGCGCTTGGGGTTCATCGGTGAGTCGGCGCTGCAGCCGAAGTGTTTAGAGAAGTCGTGGGAATTGGAGACGGTGCCGATGACCCTGAAGCGCGAGGGACTGTGGGGGTCCGTGATCACACCTTCATGGGAGCTTTCGGGGGTCCGGACTGAACACCACACCTTCAAAAACAGAGGAAAGAAAATAAACAGAGACATTAAGAGTTAAACACAGTGTAGTGCAACACATTCAGAGGTGGACGAAGTAAAAGTAGAAGTTCCTCCCTTTAGACCTCCACTTGAGTAAAAGTACTAAAGTATTTCCCTTCAAATGTACTTAAGTATAAAGTAAAAGTACTAAGAGAGTAATTCTGGCTCTGATGTCCTGTTATCATTTTTATAACAAGACTGGCTTCATGAACTCATTTCAGGTGAAAGTCCTCCAGCGTCTCTCTTAGTAAACCAGTCTTTTAATAGGACGTCATATTTGGCTTCTAAATGTAGTGGAGTGAAAGTAAAAAAAAATGGAAATACTTCAGTAAAGTACTTAACTACTTCAGTACAGTAACCAATTACATTTACTTAGTTACTGTCCACAACTGATCACATTACAATCAACACTCAGTGCTCATATATCAGTGCTGTATAAAGAGACGGTCTTCAGTCTGCGTTTGAAGACAGTGAGAGACTCTGCTGTTCGGACAGCCAGTGGGAGTTCATTCCATCGCCTGGGTCCCAGTACGGAGAACGTTCTCGACGCTTGTCTTTCACCCTTCCTGAAGGATGGCGGGTCAAGTCGAGCTGCACTCGAAGCTCGAAGGGCTCGTGGTTCAGTTCGAGATTTGACCATTGCCATGAGGTAGAGAGGGGCTGGTCCATTTTTGGCTTTGTAGGCCAGCATTAGGGTTTAAATGTGATGCAGCTACAGGAAGCCAGTGAAGGGAGCCCAGCTGTGGGGTGACGTGGCTGAACTTGGGGAGACTGAAGACGAGCCGTGCTGCCGCATTCTGGATCATTCTGGATGATCTGCAGAGGCTTGATGGCCGCATACGAAGACCAGCCAAGAGCAAGGGGCAGTAATCGAGCCTTGAGATCACGAGACTGTATGGGCACCTGGGTGGTCTCTCGAATGTACACCAGCTCTCTTGTTTCTGCAATTTCTGCAGTTTCTGTATTTTATAATTGTTAATTTATTGTCTTACATCTTCTGTTTATTTTATTTCATTAATTTATGTTTTCATTTATTTTACCCTTATATGCTGTGGCACTGGCCACGTTACTATATTGTGATTTTAACTGTTTATTGATTTAACGGTTTGTTATTAAACTTTACTATAATCATTTTTATTATTTCATTATAAAATTTGATTTATTTTTTACTGTACAACTTTTCAATCCCTGATTCCTGTATTACTCGGCTACGTTGTAAATGAGGGTCTCCCTCGGTGTATTCCAAGTTTAAAAAAGGTTGACTTGACTGATTGATTTATTGATTGATTGATTGATTTGCGCTGGAATAAGAGATATTAATAATAATAATAATAATATCACTATTATTATTAAATCAACTTTTAAAACCAATCTGGTTTGAGCGTAAGGATTATGAAATAAAGATGGTGACTATTTGTCTCTGATTGAGTTTATTTCAGTTTAAACTTTGACAGTTGAGAATTTGTCGAAATACGTAAAGCTATTCCTCCAGCCTTGTTTCTGAATATACAAACATCCTAGAACATCTTCATCTCTCACTCAAATACAAACTGGATTTAATGAGATGAATATGTAACAACATGTGGACGAAGGAATAAAAGGAAAGTTTATAGAAACTGGGTTCGAGTCCCCAGCCGGGCAGCCAGGGTCAGTTCAGGGAACTCCAATTCCCCGACCTGGCACACCTGTGGACTCCTCTACTTAAGGCCACGGCAAACAGCAGCCCTTTGTCACATCTTTGTAGAGGAGTGACCGGTACGGTACTTAGCCCAGGTGGGTATTTAGATGAAAAAGAGAAGGAAAGAAAGGAAAAGAGGGCTGAAAAAAGAGGGAAATTACCCACTTAAAAGCCCAAAAGAAGGCTTAAACAGGAACCGACTCCAAGACAAAAAAGTCTTTGTTCCACAAAAAACAAACATAAATATAAAGATGAGCCTCCTCAGGATCACATTCCCATTCATTGAGGTGTTTTTCCCATTCCCGCCTTTGCCTCCCAGTAGTAACTCCTCGGACTGATTCAGTACATCGGTGGTTGTCGGAACAAAACCTTGTATCTTCATCTTTGTTGTTTTTCAGTTTTTGACATAATTTGAAAAAGCCTGTTGTTCTTTACGTTGTGTGTAAATTTCATGATGAACGGACCAAAAGAAACGGCCCAAAATGACCTGGTAAGACGTCTGGTTCCATTGACTTGCACTAAAAGTAGAGTAGGTTTTTTCCTTCTCCTGTAAAGTTACCAGTTTGGAGATACAAGGTTTTCTTCCAACAGCAGTGACATATTTATGTGCAACTATCCTGTTTTATGTTCCTGAAAATGCTGATTCCAAACCTCTGCACTGCCGAATAGAGAAGACGCTCATTTATACAACACCCAGTTCATGTCAGACCATATTACAAACTAACCACAAGTAGATATTAATAAACAGCAATATAAGAGAAAAGAAACAAACCTGAGCAAATCCGACGAAAAACAGCTGGTGGTTGGTCATTCCCAGCGCGGGCAGCGTGGCTTCCTCTCCGTTCTTCTGGATCCAGTTCAGATAGGCCTGCAAATCAAGACAGGGTGGTCACTACAGGGTGTGTTTCAACAAAACATGACTGGGCCAATATATATATATATATATATATGTCATGTACATTAAAATATAATATACTAGGCATATGAATATGCTCAGAAAGGCGGTGGTAGTAGAATTATAGTTTATGGTAATCTGGTCACAATCACTGATAATCACTGATCCTAGATTACATTTTCTGTTGTAATAATATGATAATAATATTCATTATTTCTTATAATCTCGATTTGTAAACAGTAGTAGTGGGGGGGGGGGGGGGGGGGACGTTTGGAGATACGGTATACATACTGCAGGGGCTCTAACTCTACACCAGCAACCTGAAAGGAAGGGTTTCTAATAAAGTGGCCAGAGCGTACAGTGAATACCTGTCACTGTCCTGTAGTTTTTGTGTCGTGTAGGTCACGTGTACCGTAATAACACCCGGTCATAAAACCAGGTCCTGTTATAGCTGAGCTGAGCTGAGCTGAGCTGCTGGTTCGAGAGCTGATGATTCCCGCTGGGAGATGTTTTCTGACAGCAGTCCTGCTCTGTAACTCTAACCTCTGACTTCCGCCTGGTAGAAAGAATGTGACCGCGGCCAGAGGACCACCTGTCACTGTTTTTTCGAGGATTTACAGCGAGGGGGACAGCCCACGGTTTTCCGTCCCGGACAGATCCAGGTAGCGCATGAGAGGAATATGAGGATCTTAATGCCTCTGTGTTGTTATGGAGGATAAACACTGACCTGCTTAGTCTTTTTCAACCCTTAGAAATCTTATTAATTAATGAATTAATCGTATTAATTAATCCTCAGTCTTTGCACCTTATTTTCATGTTTGTGTTTTACACGTCTATACAGAGTGTAGATTGTTGGGAATTGTTTTATTTTGATTTATTTTCTAGTTTTCCGTTTACTGTCTTGGTTTTAATTGTTATCCGTTAAACAGTGTTAAAGCTGAAGGGTTTAAGATGTGTGTCTGTGCGTCTGAGCTGCTGTTCAGATTGGGGTGAGACTAAGGCAGGTGTACTGAAAAGCTGTGCGTCGAACCAGCAACCTTCCGGTCACAGGGCTGGTTCCCTAACCTCCAGCCCACGACTGCCCCATTACTGTCAAACTATCACTGAGTTTCAAAGCTCCTAAATAATTTCCAGAAGTTACTGAGCAACAAGCTCAGCATTTGAAAGTGTTTTAAGACGAGTGATAATTCGACCACAGGCTTGGACAAACCTTGTAAGCCGCTTTGAGGCCGCCGTTGTCTGCGATGTTTTCTCCTAACGTGTGTTTGCCGTTGAGGGACTCTTTGTTGATGCTGTAGTTGCTGTACTGCTCCACCATGCACTGAGTCTGGTGTTTAAAGGCCTCAACCGATGAGTTCTTCCACCAGGAGCGCAGATTCCCTTCCTTATCATACTCCCTCCCTGCTCACACAGCACAACACACAGCGGCTCATACAGTGCAAATGCAAAATTGTTGGCAAATGTATACAATTATTATTATTATTATTATTATTATTATTATATGATATGATGTTAGCCTGCAGCAGTTTTAATTTGTAGTACGCTGTAAAAATGAGGAGCAGATCTGACTAGAATGATGAACAAATCACGAGCTGTAGAGCTTAAAGTTATAATAAAATTAATATATCAGGGATGATTTTCTATAATGTAATTAGGTTATGCATTTCAAAATCAGTGATCAAAAATCATTGCAAATACACTATGTCCAAAACACTGTAGACACCTGTGTGAGGATCTGATTGCACTCAGGCACAAGAGCATTAAGCATTAATCAGGCACTGATGTTGGATCATTAATTCTGCATCACAGTGGCCTCCAACTCGTACCAAAGCATTGGATGGAGCTCCATCACTCCATTTTGGGCATATAGTGTAGATAAAATACTGTAATTATACACACACCAGTGCCTCTGTTGGGTTGAGAGTAGACCACGACCCAAAAACATCAACATAACAGCAGCCCTTAGGTCAGAAACTGACCGCTGCTAAAGTTCTTTAGGGCTACAGTCTCTAACTGTACACCACCAAGACAGAGATACAAGGTAGGGGTTTCTCATAATGTGGCCATCCCATCATGCAGTTCCATACTATTTAACACGTATACATAAACATCCATTCTTTACTATAATGAGTTTATTTTGAACTGGTTACCTTGGTCATCGAAAGCATGGGTCAGTTCATGTCCCATTACAACACCAATGCCTCCAAAATTCAGGGCTCTAAAAAAGAACAGAGCAAAATTCTACTGAACAAGCTATACTTAAGCATTAGAACCCGAGAGGGAGTGTTTTATCCTGAAATACCATCCCGGCTGTGATCTGGTGTCCGTAGATCATCACAGCCGTGATGTTATTGGTGATAACTCACTCCTCGAGTGTCTCTACTGCTTTAATACAGCAGTTAAATAAATACAGTAAGAAATGAATAAACTGGCCGTGAACGCGGCTTTAATATGTTTTAATGTTCAGTTCCTTCCTCCTAATTAGAGCTCCTTAACGAGCAGCTCGGTGCTACGTCAGAGTAACGAGCTCCGCCCACTCGCTGCTCAGCCGGCAGTTCGTTCTCCAGCTCCTTACACTAAATTCCCAAACTGTCGTCTCCACTGAGCAGCTTTTCAGTCGGCAGCTGTGACAGAAGAACAGCTGAACAACCTGGAATCAGCCAGAAATGAACCCAACACCATTCGCCAGACGTATCTGATCTTCAGAGTCGGACCAAATCAGACTGAGCCGTAAAACTGAGCCAATATCAGGTTCGGTCAGTTTGTCCAGATCAGTATTAATGTTGTTTTGTTCCAGCCGGTCTGTAAAGCTTCTTACAGCCCGTTTAGTTTGGCGAATGGTGTTGGGTTCATTTCTGGCTGATTCCAGGTTGTTCAGCTGTTCTTCTGTCACAGCTGCCGACTGAAAAGCTGCACAGTGGCGACGACAGTTTGGGAATTTAGCGTCGTCTCGTCTTCAGAGTCGGACCAAATCGGCTGTCGGTCAGATGTGATCTTAACAGTGTCCGTTTTCTGTTTGTGGCAAAGTGAGAAGTAAAAACGCTCAGATGGCTCGAGCGTCTCCTACAGCTGTCAGAGTCGTTGCTTAGCAACGGTGTCCCAGCGGAGGGAGACAGTGTTTGTGAGGTTATGGTGAAATAACAGCAGTTAGAACGACTCTCAACCAATCAGCTCGCGTAGTTGGAACTGTCACATAATGTTTCAATATCTCAGCATTTCAGCCATGAGGTCAACATGTGTCACCGTAGCGTTAGCAACACTTATGGCAGTAACATCCTGCCCTTTATTAAAATAAGACAGCTCACTGTTTAAGCTGCAAGTGTGAAAAGTTCCCCTTGTTGCAGAGATGAGCACATGTACATTATTCAAGCTGTGTTAATGTGTTTTTTAGGCTGTGCTTACACAGCAGGTTAAAGTGGCCCGAATCTGATTTTCTCACCAAATCTGATTTCCTTGTTTGGATAAAATGTGATCTGTATGCGACGTCAGTCTGAATGTGCATGTGCAAAAGAACAGAGCTCCACGAGGCTCGTCCAGAGGTAAACAGTCATGATGGCCAGCGAACGCCTGTCGCTCCCGGAGCTTTTAGTGTCGTCTTCGCCAGCATCTCAGGAGCGATTATGAAGTTCCAGTGGTTGACAGCTGGGCTCATCACCCAGAATGTGTTTGAGTTCACTGTAAAAAGGGCATGTTATTCAGTCACGGCCACTTCTTTGGTTCGTGTCCTCAGATTCTTTAAACGCTGCAGCCTCGGGCTCCTCCGGCCTCGTTCGGCCGCTTCGTTCGAAACCTCTTCGAACCCGGAGTGGCTGCTTCTATTTTCTTGGTATAGAAACATGAGCCTAAATGTTTATGAATTTCAGCAGCGCGAAACTATGACAAATGCCGTGTTGGACTGACGTAAAAGTCGTATGACGTAAAAGTCGCATGACGTAAAAGTCGTATCGCGACAGATCGGATACGGGTCGGATTTCAGTCCCACATATGAAAGCGTCTCAAATCGGACCTGAAAATATCAGATTCAGTGTGTTAATCTGTTCACACTGACACACCATCTGTGCCACCTAAGGAAAAAGGTCGGATTTGGGCTGCTTTCACCTTGTATGACTGGGTGAGGGAGGAGTGTGTAAGTGTGTGAAGTTACTTTGGCCATGCGCGGCTGTAGAACGGAGCCTGGAGGATGCCTGCAGGAAGTACCATCTCATTCTTGGTGGGGTTGTAGTAAGCGTTCACTGTAGGGGGCGTCATGCTCCATCTATGATAAACACCAAGACCCACTCTTATTCTTTTAGGGTAAGCTTAGTTACTGGTAATCTGTCTGTTAACAGATGTGGAAAGAGCTGCAGGTGTTCAGTAACTGAACGTGCACGTGTCCAGTCCTTACTGATCTCTGTTGGGCGCTTTCCTCAGCTGGTCAGCCGTCACTCGGCCTGAAAAGTTGTAGTAGTGCATGACGTTCTGGAAGTACAGGTCCGACACTACATCAAACTGAGACACAACAACAGTATTAGACAGGATACATATACTTACACAACGTCACTGCCATATCAACCCCCTGTAACGCCGTTCTGTTTATAACAGCAGTTGTTCTTTACGTTACATTAACATTTCAAAATGACTCCAATAAAATCAGCTATAGGATCTACACCGGTCAGGCATAACATTCTGACCACCTCCTCGTTTCATTGTCCACTCTATCAGCACCACTTACTGTATAGCTGCTCTCTGTAGTTCTACAGTTACAGACTGTAGTCCATCTGTTTCTCTGATACTCTGTTACCCTGTTCTTCAGTGGTCAGGACCCCCATGGACCCTCACAGAGCAGGTACTGTTTGGGTGGTGGGTCATTCTCAGCTCTGCAGTAACACTGACGTGGTGGTGGTGATGTGTTAGTGTGTGTTGCGCTGGTCTGAATGGATCAGACACAGCAGTGCTGCTGGAGTTTTTAAACACTGTGTCCACTCACTGTCCACTCTATTAGACACACTTACCTTGTCAGTCCACCTAGATGTAAAGTCAGAGACGACAGCTCATCTGCTGCTGCACAGTTTGTGCTGGTCATCCTCTAGTCCTTCATCAGTGGTCACAGGACGCTGTTGGCTGGATATTTTTGGTTGGTGGACGATTCTCAGTCCAGCAGCGACACTGAGGTGTTTAGAAACTCCAGCAGCACTGCTGTGTCTGATCCACTCAGACCAGCACAACACACACTAACACACCACCACGTCAGTGTTACTGCTGTGCAGAGAATGACCCACCACCCAAACAGTACCTGCTCTGTGAGGGTCCATGGGGGTCCTGACCACTGAAGAACAGGGTAACAGAGTATCAGAGAAACAGATGGACTACAGTCTGTAACTGTAGAACTACAGAGTGCAGCTATACGGTCAGTGGAGCTGATAGAGTGGACAATCAGTGTAGAAACAAGAAGGTGGTCAGAATGTTGTTGGACCCGGTCAGTCTCCGGTCGGATGGGCCTCTAAAATGTTTATCAAGAATCCAACAAAGTTGCCCAGATGTAACGTTTTGTTTTAGCATCTTTTGATCTGAAATCTGACGCGTGTGATGTGGCAGATTTGTGCACTTACATCATTGAAAACTTTGTCAAGCTCTTTGGGGTCCATGATGAACTTTGGGTAGCCGATCATATTGTATATCGCGTCTGCCTGAAAGAAAGTATTAGCCAGTCAGTTTCAGGCGCCGTTTATTATTGTATTACTTTATTATTGATCAGAAAACAGCTCAATCAGCAAAACATGTCAATTCGAATTAGCAGCAACTCATAAAAACACTTTATAATGTTAAAATTATCATGACATTCCAGCCTGGACGGCCTTCATCAGACGCAGGTTACAACACCTTTAACAAGAACAAATGAACCTGATCATTTAATTGTTATAAATCAGGAAATCAATAGAGTTACATTTAACACCAGATGGCACTACAGAGCCTGGAAAGCGCAGCGTAGGAGCTTGATCAACTGATTTCACCCGGATCAGCGGGTGATACAGCGGATTTTAACAAAATGACATTCAGCTTTGGTTCAGGCTCCAGTCAAGGAACACATGGGAGAGCCGCAAGCGTCTAGATCAGTGTGGAGTTACGAAGCATGCTTATAAATATTGTTTGACTAATAAGAGCCCCTATATCTTTACATACACAGACCCTTTCATAAGGTCACATTACAGAAGATCACACATGAAAAGATAAATAAATAAATAAATAAATAAATAATAAACACCTATAGATTTCTTATGTACTGCTAACCAGATGAACATTTGAATAAGCATCTTTAAACAGTGCGGCTACATAGAAAGGCATTACTGAGGCCTTATTTGCTGAATTTATGAAATTTCATTATTATGAATGATGAATTTCACAAATCCCTAGATCTCCACAACAGATCACAAAACCGTAGAATAAAACTAAATACCTATTAATACCATTAAATGCCAGATTACTGGGTACAGTGGAGCCACTGGGTTCCTGGGCTCTAAACTGTGAACGATGCTGCCACCTTATAAGGAAAAGTATCTGGAAAAGTGCTTCACCGTTTCTGCCCAAAGCCTTTTAGCACTCACCTTCTCTTTGGCTGCTTTTTGGGTCTCGCCATCCATCCAGCTCACGCGCTTCAAACTGTCTTCAAACGCCCTTTTAATCTCAGAGACCATATCTTCAGCCTTCAGCAGGTTAAGAGAGAGAGAACGACGGGTTAAGAGAGAGAGAGAACGACAGGTTAAGAGAGAGAGAGAGAACGACGGGTTAAGAGAGAGAGAGAACGACAGGTTAAGAGAGAGAGAGAACGACGGGTTAAGAGAGAGAGAGAAAGACAGGTTAAGAGAGAGAGAGAACGACGGGTTAAGAGAGAGAGAACGACGGGTTAAGAGAGAGAGAGAACGACGGGTTAAGAGAGAGAGAACGACGGGTTAACAGAGAGAAGGTAGAAAAAGTCAGAGAAAAACAGAGAAGGAAGAAAAAGTCAGAGAAAGAGAGAGAGGACAGAAAGAGTCAGAAAGAGAGAGAGGACAGAAAGAGTCAGAAAGAGAGAGAGGACAGAAAGAGTCAGAAAGAGAGAGAGGACAGAAAGAGTCAGAAAGAGAGAGAGAGAAGGAAGAAAAATTCAGAGAAAGAGAGAGAAGACAGAAAGAGTCAGAAAGAGAGAGAGGACAGAAAGAGTCAGAAAGAGAGAGAGGACAGAAAGAGTCAGAAAGAGAGAGAGGACAGAAAGAGTCAGAGAAAGAGAGAGAAGGAAGAAAAAGTCAGAGAAAGAGAGAGAAGACAGAAAGAGTCAGAGAAAGAGAGAGAAGGAAGAAAACGTTGGAGAGAGAGAGAAGGAAGAAAAAGTCGGAGAGAGAGAGAGAGAAGGAAGAAAAAGTCGGAGAGAGAGAGAGAGAAGGAAAAAAAAGTCGGAGAGAGAGAGAGAAGGAAGAAAAAGTCAGAGAAAGAGAGAGAAGGAAGAAAAAGTCAGAGAAAGAGAGAGAAGGAAGAAAAAGTCAGAGAAAGAGAGAGAGGGAAGAAAAAGTCGGAGAGAGAGAGAGAAGACAGAAAGAGTCAGAGAAAGAGAGAGAAGACAGAAAGAGTCAGAGAAAGAGAGAGAAGACAGAAAGAGTCAGAAAGAGAGAGAGGACAGAAAGAGTCAGAGAAAGAGAGAGAAGGAAGAAAAGTCAGAGAATGAGAGAGAGGACAGAAAAAGTCAGAAAGAGAGAGAAGACAGAAAGAGTCAGAGAAAGAGAGAGAAGGAAGAAAAAGTCGGAGAGAGAGAGAAGGAAGAAAAAGTCAGAGAGAGAGAGAGAAGGAAGAAAAAGTCCGGATGAACTCACGAAGGCCTTGCTGTCCTCGGCGAAGGTGGCTTTGACGAACAGAGCCCCGAGGGCGAAGCCCAGCGCGCTGTCCGTGTCACTGACACACAGCTTCCAGCGGGGGGTGCAGCTCTGAAACACACACAGGCCTCAGCACTGCTGATCAGATCCATTCAGTTTAAACCAGTGCTTTACTGCAGTCTCATCTCCCCAGATCCACCGGATCCACCGGATCCACAGAACCCACCGGATCCACCAGATCCACAGAATCCACCGGATCCACAGAATCCACAGTTCAGTGAAGGCAGCTTTACTGACCTGCTGTGCTGTGCTGAGTTGTGCTGTGCTGTGCTGTTCTGTGCTGCTCTGTGTTGCGCTGTACTGTGCTGTGCTGTTCTGTGTTGTGCTGTTCTGTGTTGTGCTGTTCTGTGCTGTTCTGTGTTGTGCTGTGTGTTGTGCTGTGCTGTTCTGTGTTGTGCTGTTCTGTGTTGTGCTGTTCTGTGTTGTGCTGTTCTGTGCTGTTCTGTGTTGTGCTGTGCTGTTCTTTGTTGTGTTGTGCTGTTCTGTGTTGTGCTGTGCTGAGTTGTGCTGTGCTGTTCTGTTCTGAGTTGTGCTGTGCTGAGTTGTGCTGTGCTGTTCTGTTCTGTGTTGTGCTGTTCTGTGTTGTGCTGTTCTGTGCTGTGCTGTTCTGTGCTGTTCTGTGTTGTGCTGTGTGTTGTGCTGTGCTGTTCTTTGTTGTGTTGTGCTGTTCTGTGTTGTGCTGTGCTGTTCTGTTCTGAGTTGTGCTGTGCTGAGTTGTGCTGTGCTGTTCTGTTCTGTGTTGTGCTGTTCTGTGTTGTGCTGTTCTGTGTTGTGCTGTGTGTTGTGCTGTTCTTTGTTGTGTTGTGCTGTTCTGTGTTGTGCTGTGCTGAGTTGTGCTGTGCTGTTCTGTTCTGAGTTGTGCTGTGCTGAGTTGTGCTGTGCTGTTCTGTGTTGTGCTGTTCTGTGTTGTGCTGTTCTGTGTTGTGCTGTTCTGTGTTGTGCTGTTCTGTGCTGTTCTGTGTTGTGCTGTGTGTTGTGCTGTGCTGTTCTTTGTTGTGTTGTGCTGTTCTGTGTTGTGCTGTGCTGAGTTGTGCTGTGCTGTTCTGTTCTGAGTTGTGCTGTGCTGAGTTGTGCTGTGCTGTTCTGTTCTGTGTTGTGCTGTTCTGTGTTGTGCTGTTCTGTGCTGTGCTGTTCTGTGCTGTGCTGTGTCCTCTAATCACTTCCCTACACTGGAACATGAACAGCACTATTACAGAGAACAGACCCTGCCTGGCTGTATTACACCCAACAAGCAGCTGGTTAAAATAATGCGATTTCTGTGATTTATACACACAACTTAGTGATCAAAGACGACACAAAATAACAAAGAAAAATGTCTTGGTGCAAAAACAACCCAACCCAAGAAACCCATTCCATGAAGCTCTCTACACTGTTCTTGAGCTGATCTGAAGGCCACATGAAGTTTGGAGGTCTGTAGTGATGGACTCTGCAGAAAGTCGGTGACCTCTGCGCACTATGCCCCTCAGCATCCGCTGACCGCTCTGTCATTTTACGTGGCCGACCACTTCGTGGCTGAGTTGCTGTCGTTCCCAATCGCTTCCACTTTGTTATAATCCCACTGACAGTGGACTGTGGAATATTTAGTAGTGAGGAAATTTCACGACTGGACTTGCTGCACAGGTGGCGTCCGATCACGGCACCACGCTGGAATTCACTGAGCTCCTGAGAGCGACCCATTCTTTCACTAATGTCTGTAGAAGCAGTCTGCAGGCCGAGGGGCTCGGCTTTATAGTAGCTTGGTTCTAAAAGCTCCTCAGTTCCTTCACGAAAATGCTTATGAATTCACTGCCTGACGACTGAGATGCTGTTTTGTGATAAACTTTTTCTGTTAAATATGCTTTTAAAAGTCCATTCTTTTCGCAGAGGTACATGCAGGGCAATGTAAAGAAAAACTGTCCTTAGAAAACTTCATGGAAAAATTGTTGGTTTTGGATCCGCTTGGTAGTCGTCTGAGTTGGTAAGTGTCTCTACAATAATGCAATATTTAATAATAATGTCTATTCCACTAGTCTCAATAAAGCTGTTTATGTCTCAGAAAACAGACTGAATTATGAAGATATTCTGGATTTTAAGTCACTGCAACTGATTAAAAACACGCCGATTTGTTAAAACCATTTTAAAAACCTAGAAGCCCCCACACTTAACAAGTAGTGCATGTGGTCAGTCACTGACTTACCACTGAACACTGAACAATGGTGTGTGTGAACGTGTCTCGTGGATACTGTGTTGTTTACATGTTTAGGACAGGCTGGTAAGATTGAATATTAGTGCCAGGTTTCATGCTACAGTGCAAAGTGATGTGGGCACCATTCATGTGCACAATTCGTGCCAAACAGCTTAAAAAAATCTAATAAAATAAACAGGATGGTCTGTCATTTTCTGAAATATCAGTCCTCCTTTCCTCACCCACCACACACACACCCTGTGGTTTGTTATTTCAGCCCTAAAGGAAAATGAGGCCAGGAGAACAGGATCTCCTCCTGATAACACACACCACACTGCAGCACTTCTTTTCCATGTTCACACACTCATGTTCACTCCACAGATATCACCTTCTACTTACACTCTGCCCAATTTGTCCTTCTTTCAGTTAGGAGCTTGATCATTAACTCCTCAGACTCAGATGCAAATCCATCTATCCGATCTCTGTCCACTGATTCATCGTTTGTGAGTTTGGGCCGTGCATTCAGGATATGGTGGTAGTGCGAGGGGAGGCTGACTGATGATTGCGGGAAGAGGGAGAATTCGGAGAACTTGGGCTGGAGTTCTGGGTGGTGTCTGATTGCATCTATAAGGCTGAGCCATCGATACAACTGCGGTAGGACTGAGAAACAGGCAGGGGACGGATTTTGTGGGGATTGCGAAAAACTTCATCATGGGAAACGGAAGGTTGAGATGGGAATTGATAGGGAGTTAGACTGGAAGGAGGAGGGGGTTCAGGCTTGGTCCTCCCCCAAATTGTAGTTATACCACAACTACACTTGCAAGACTAGACGAGAACCTGAGGAGAAACTGCAGCGCCTGTCAGCATATCCGCACTGTTCATTTCAACTGTTGTCACACAGTTAGGAAAGCTCAGGTGTGGACGTCTCCGTCACGTGACCAAAGATTTTAGGGATGAACATCTAACTCACCAGATAAGTTACGATCCCCAGCTTCAGCTGAAGTGGCCTGTTTCTGCACCCCTAGTGACCACGACCATTTGGATGTTTGTAATTTATACCATCAATTCAAACATGTTTCCCTGCAACTCTGTTGCCAGATTAAGTACAACAGTGTCAGTTCTCTGCGTGTGAAGTGTTGAGACTCTGTTGAGCTGCTAGTGAGCAATGAGTGAAAGGGGCGGGCTGAGAATCCTCTCCTGTAAACAGATCCCACCTCTCTACAAAGACGGCCGAGCTGAGATCAAACAGACAGAGCGAACTCTAAAGTCCACACAACAGCTACTGTAGAATGACTGAAGTTCTTCTCAGTAATCTAATGACGACTGATCCTGCTGTAATGACCGAAAGAATGAGATCGCAGATACAAGCGGCGGAAATGAGCGTCTGCGCAGGGTGGTGGCTACTCTACTTAATAGGGTCATGCAGGAGCTCGGAGTAGAGCCGCTACTCCTCCGCATGGAGAGGAGCCAGCTGAGGTGGTTCGGGCATCTGACCCAGATGCCCCCAGGCACGGCATACCAGGACAAGACCCTGGGGTCGTCCTAGGACCCGCTGGAGGGATTATATCTCCAAGTTGGCCTGGGAGCGGCTTGGGGTGCCCAGAAATGAGCTGGAGGAAATTGTGGGGGAACAGGGTCGTCTGGGATTCTCTGGTCTCTCAAATGCTACCGCGACCCTATCTGGACTAAGCAGTTAACGATGATGATGATGTTCCTGCTGTACTTGCTTTATAGACTGACATTACAGCAAAATCTGAAAGCATGCGTCATGCCTTCTTCTGGATCCGTCAACCGAGTGAACTCCAACTCCCAGAACTCCCTTGGAGATCGCATGACTGATCTGCCAACCACAGCCAATCGTCATTCCATTTCTCCAGAGTACTGATCTGTTGCACCTGCTTTGTTTGTCATATGACTAGGTGTAGTCAGTTTTTGTGTATTGCACTGTATTTTCTGGATTTACTGCCCTTTTTGGTCTTGTTGGCCTGTTTCGTTAGGATTGTTCTTTTGTATTGGATCGCTCTGGATTTGACCTATGCCTGTTTTCTGGCAATGAGCTTGGACTCTGCGTTAATCAGTAAAGCCTCTTATTCTAACTGTATCCGAGAGCATCTGATCAGTTCTGTGATGATACAGCATGACAATAGCTCTTTGGCTATATCAATAAAATTACATACATCAACATAACCAGCATCTATACATCCGAGAGATAACAGAGAGAGAGAGAGACAGAGAGACAGAGAGAGAACCAGAGAGAGCGAGAGAGAGAGAGCACGAGAGCGAGAGAGCGCAAGAGAGAGAGCACGAGAGAGAGTGAGAGAGAGAGGCAGAGAGGGAGCGAAAGAAAGCGAGAGAGAGAGGGAGGGAGAGTGCGAGAGAGAGCGAGAGAGAGAGCAAGAGAGAGAGTGAGAGAGAGAGGCAGAGAGGGAGCGAAAGAAAGCGAGAGAGAGAGGGAGGGAGAGTGCGAGAGAGAGCGAGAGAGAGAGCAAGAGAGAGAGCGAGAGAGAGAGGCAGAGAGGGAGCGAAAGAAAGCGAGAGAGAGAGGGAGGGAGAGTGCGAGAGAGAGCGAGAGAGAGGGGAGAGAGAGAAAGAGCGAGAGGGAGAGAGAGAGAGAGACAAGAGAGCGAGAATGAGTCAGTTGTGGTATCTAACTGGCCAGTGCTGACCGTTTTCTGGCTGTGATCACTCTCACCTTCTTGGTGCGAGAGAGAGAGGCAGAGAGAGAAAGAGCGAAGAGGGAGAGAGGGAGAGCAAGAGAGAGAGTGAGAGAGAGAGGCAGAGAGGGAGCGAAAGAAAGCGAGAGAGAGCGAGAGAGAGGGGAGGGAGAGTGCGAGAGAGAGCGAGAGAGAGAGGGAGGGAGAGTGCGAAAGAGAGCGAGAGAGAGGGGAGAGAGAGAAAGAGCGAGAGAGGGGAGAGAGAGAGAGAGAGAGGGAGAGCAAGAGAGAGAGCGAGAGAGAGAGGGAGAGCAAGAGAGAGAGTGAGAGAGAGAGGCAGAGAGGGAGCGAAAGAAAGCGAGAGAGAGCGAGAGAGAGGGGAGGGAGAGTGCGAGAGAGAGCGAGAGAGAGAGGGAGGGAGAGTGCGAGAGAGAGCGAGAGAGAGGGGAGAGAGAGAAAGAGCGAGAGAGGGGAGAGAGAGAGAGAGAGAGAGAGAGACAAGAGAGCGAGAATGAGTCAGTTGTGGTATCTAACTGGCCAGTGCTGACCGTTTTCTGGCTGTGATCACTCTCACCTTCTTGGTGCCGTACATGACTTCAAGGAAACGCTGCTCTGCGTCTTGGAATCTGTGGTCCAGGATGGACACCATCTTCCTCACCACCTTCATCATCATGTAGTTATTAAGGGTGCTGCATCAGGAAAGGTCAGAACATCGGTTTATACGCCCGACTCTGAGAACATTGTGATTATTTTATCGCTATAAGCCAAAATGTCATTTATTCATGACGTAATTACACTTCAAATGTACAGCACAGTCGTATATGACTGTGTAGACCTCTCTCCTCTTTGCCCAGTGTATCAGACACTCTTGTAGCTCTGCATTGCTTATGTACAGTTAGGGCCTGCAGTCCATCTGATGATGCACAGTTTCTGTTAGTCACCCTCCAGTTCTTCACCAGTGGTCAGTTTCTGACCGCAGAGTTGGTAGTTTTGGATGGTGACCACTCCCGGCAGTGACACTGATGTGTGTAACATCACCAGATACACTGCTGAGTGTGATACTCTGATACTGCACACACTAATAATACAATTAGTCAGAAATTTGACACACATCAACAGATGAGCTACGTCCTGTAATTATTCATGGACATACTGATCCTATAAGGTAGGTGGAGTTCATAAAATGGCCCTGGGTGGAAGAGCAAGGCAGGGATATTATAGTAACATGATGATATTCAACATATCGCTGCTGCCGGAAGAAAACCTTGTATCTCCATTTTTGTCATTTTTCAGTTTTTGGCATAATATGAAAAAGCCTGTTACTCTTTACGTTGTGTGTAAATTTCATGAGGAATGGACCAAAAGAAACGGCCCAAAATGACTTGGAAAGACGTCTGGTTCCATTGACTTCCATTGAAAGTAAAGTAGGTTTTTTCCTTTTTCTGTAAAGTCATCATTTTGGAGATACAAGGTTTTCTTCTGACAACAGCGATATACTCATGCATATATAATGTCCAGTATGGTTTATAGCACAACATTAATTAAAAACATTGGAATGTGTTGCCTGTGATGGGATTGGATTGGGATGGGATTTTTAAAAATGCCTTGGATGAGGTGAAAAGGTTGGTTTTTAAATAAGTGATGGATGTAGAACAAAAGCAAAACATTTGGCTCTCCTCAGATTAAAGTCCTCTGAGAACTGGTTGCCCCCAGAGGCACAGCTCTGGTGGGTGACAGGCTCGGATCTCCGCTGTATACGCCACCCTTATTCATAGCATGCGTCACATCATCTTCAGGAATTTGCATAAAACAGTGTTTAATGGAAAGACTGATCTGCTTGTAGCGCTGTCGCCTCACAGCAAGTAGGGCCTGGGTTCGATTCCCCGGCCGGGCGACCAGGATCCTCTCTATGGAGTTTGCATGTTCTCCCTGTGTCTGCATGGGTTTCCTCCAGGTTCTCCGGGTTCCCCCCACAGTCCAAAGACATGCAGTCAGGCCAATTGCCCTTTGGTGTGAATGTGTATGTCTGTCTTTCTTCCCTGTGATGGACTGGCGACCTGTCCAGGGTGTGTCCTGCCTTCTGCCCGATGACAGCTGCGATAGGCTCCAGGACCCCCCCACGGCCCAGAAGGAGAAGCGGCTTAGAAGATGTATCTGTGTGTATTGGAGACCTTAAAACCACTTAGAAGAACTCTGAGTTTCTCTGCAGTGCACATCGGGACATTCCACATCAAACCACACCAACTGACTTTACTGACATCACAACGATAAAATTAATTGGAAAAAAAAATCCTCATTATGTTCCAGCTGCTGGTGGCAGGTGGTGAGTTTACCTCTTGTTAGTGCTGGTAATGAGGTTGGAAACTTTCTGCAGGTATTCTGTAGCGTAGACCACCACAGGCTCTGAGTCATTCAGAGCGACAGGTGCAAATACAGCTCTGAGGAACGGCATCCAGTCGACAGCAGGAGCCAGCGTCTATATGGGGGTAAGCACAGATCCACACACATGCTGTTAAAGAGATTTGCATTAATAAATAATCAGATCTACAGAATTTACCTCTTACAGTCGATCAGCCAAGACACGGCCAATTCTTTGGTTCTGCACTGGACCCACGAGGGGTATTAAATACCTTAATAATGCATTCTGTCCATTTTATGTGTGATGATTTGGTAAAATGGAAGATTTCATTGCTTCTTAGCTACACTATATTGCCAAAAGTATTCGGTCGTCTGGCTTCACACACATATGAACTTGAGTGACATCCCATTCTTAATCCATAGGGTTTAATATGATGTCGGCCCACCCTTTGCAGCTATAACAGCTTCAGCTCTTCTGGGAAGGCTTTCCACAAGGGTTAGGAGTGTTTACGGGAATTTCTGACCGTTCTTCCAGAAGCGCATTTGTGAGGTCAGACACTGATGTTGGGCGAGAAGGCCTGGCTCACAGTGTCCACTCTAATTCATCCCAAAGGTGTTCTATGGGGTTGAGGTCAGGACTCTGTGCAGGCCAGTCAAGTTCTTCCGCACCAAACTGGCTCATCCACGTCTTTATGGACCTGCTTTGTGCACTGGTGTGCAGTCATGTTGGAACAGGAAGGGGCCGTCCCCAAACTGTTCCCACAAAGTTGGGAGCATGAAATTGTCCAGAATCTCTTGGTGCTGAAGCTTTAAGAGTTCCTTTCACTGGAACTAAGGGGCCGAGCCCAACTCCTGAAAAACACCCCCACACCATGATCCCCCCTCCACCTAACTTTACACTTGGCACAATGCAGTCAGACAAGTACCGTCTCCTGGCAACCGCCAAACCCAGACTCGTCCATCGGATTTCCAGACGGAGAAGCATGATTGGTCACTCCAGAGAACACGTGTCCACTGCTATAGAGTCCAGTGGCGGTGCTTTAGACCACTGCATTCCACGCTTTGCAGAAAGTCGGTGACCTCTGTGCACTATGCCCCTCAGCATCCGCTGACCGCTCTGGCATTTTACGTGGCCGACCACTTCGTGGCTGAGTTGCTGTCGTTCCCAATCGCTTCCACTTTGTTATAATCCCACTGACAGTGGACTGTGGAATATTTAGTAGTGAGGAAATTTCACGACTGGACTTGCTGCACAGGTGGCGTCCGATCACGGCACCACGCTGGAATTCACTGAGCTCCTGAGAGCGACCCATTCTTTCACTAATGTCTGTAGAAGCAGTCTGCAGGCCGAGGGGCTCGGCTTTATACACCTGTGGCCACGGAAGTGACTGGAACACCTGAATTCAGTGATTTGGACGGGTGACTAAGTTTGGCAATACTTTTGGTAATATAAAGTCTTGTACTTCCTGTCTAAAACTAATAGAACAAACTTTAGATACCTTTACTCTTGGCTGACTGACGGCCGATGATGTAAGAGGGAAAACTGTAAATTTGATTTTAGGTCAAACTATCCCTTTAACGGGAGCAAGAAATCTGCTTATGCTCTTTAATTACTGTGGACATTCGTGGTCCCAGTGTGACTCACTGATAATTCTTTGGCCTGAATTTTGTGGTAGATCAGCTCCTCGTCCCTGCGCTCCTCTTGAGGAACAGTGATGTTGGCCAGAGTCGTCTCAAAATCCACTATTTCCTGCATCATCTGCCGGGTCGTTTGCTGTGACCCGCCCAGCAAGCCCCCCAGCTCCACCAGGAAGTCCAGATACGCTTTCAGGTACTGCAGACATAGTATTTTAGAATAATGCAAAGAAGGATGTTGGACAAAAACCCTTATAATATCATAAGGATTGAAACTCATTCATTTCTCTATATCGAACAAAACCTTGTATCTCCAGAATGGTAACTTTACAGGAGAAGGAAAAAACCTACTTTACTTTTAATGTAAGTCAATGGAGCCAGAATTTTCTCCAAGTCGTTTTGGGCCGTTTCTTTTGGTCCATTTATGATGAAATTTACACACAATGTAAAGAGCAACAGTCATTTTCAAAATATCTCAAAAGCTGAAAAACAAATGGAGATACGAGGTTTTCTTCAGACAGCAGTGATATATACATTACACAGTGTAAAAATATTGATTTATTTATTTTTTATTGTATTTTCATCTCCCAGCTTCATTTCCCAGGTAACTTTCAGTTCATTTTGTTTGAAATGTAATGCACCGTTTGAACAGATGGCAATTAGTTCTAAATGTTATCTGTAAAATACACAATTCAAAATGTACCAACTCAGCAGTTCAGGAACAAAACGGCTCTTATTTTTGCGTAAAAGGATTCGACTGCTGTTTGATTAAAACTTCCCACTTTTTGACTGCGATTTATACCTTATGGCCTCTAGCCTTATCTTTTCATCACTGTCAGGCTGCTGAGGGATCACAGTGTGGCGTCTATAGCTTTCATGCTTTTGGCTACTTGACTTAAAAAAAAAAAAAAAACCCTCATAGTCGTAAGCAAAAGTTTGGACACCCTGGTCAAACGACATGTTTTGTTTCCGCACACTTTAATGCACAGCTACTCTATACTTTAATAAAACATAAAATATGAAGTGTGCCATAACTTTTGCATATTTCATGATTTATTCCAGTATGAGAGAAACTCGTCGCTGGTTGGAAAATGAATGGGAAAGTTCGTAAAGCTCAATATTGCTTTATGAGAAAAGTTCCACCCTTCAAGAAAAAAGACCCATCAGCTTGATCCAAATGATACATTGTGCCAAATTCGTACCACCTACTTACAATATTTCTCTTAGATTTTATCAGTAATTAGAAATGTATTAATTTCTACATTAATGTGGCTTTTAGTTTGGGGGTTATGGGTCTCTCTTCATCCACAGATGGGTATGGTTTCGTGGGACTGGAAATAACTGCCCTGTGGCGTTACCAAGGTGGCTGTTAAGTACACAAACTTTCACATGAGGAAACTTCACAAATAAACACATTGTGCCCTAAAACGTGCAGAAAATGTCATATTTCAGTCTCTGTAGACGATGTAACTTATTAAATCAACAAAAAACATGTCATTTGACCAGGGCACCCAAACTGTTCACACGACAGTTCCAGCGGTATTTAATGTTCTTTAATGTTCTGCTGAAATATTTGGTGGAGCACATTTGGCTATATATGCCACAAAGTGCCATCTCGACCGTTCGGTAGATGTGAAGATTTTAAGAATTAATGGGTCAAAAAAGCAAAATATAAAAAAAAAATTAAATAAAATACACCAACTGTTTTTACTACTGTTTCAAATAAATAAATACAAAATCTAAAATTCCATTGCTTTTTTCTTATTGAGGGCATTAAAGGGTTAAGAAAGCCCTGAAGGGTAAAAGGAATAAAGAAACTAAGTGCATTCCTAAATTATTTTTCGGCCTGTTTAACAGCCAAAAATATTTCTAGCATCACTTGTACATTCATCAAAAACCTTATTATTTATTATATTTTTTTTCCAATACTCTTTTATTAGCTAAGACTTGATACATTACGCCATGCAAAGTTTTGGCCAATATTTTTGTTTCACAGAGGAGAGAGAGGTTTAAACGACTGAAATGTTATTTTTAAAATATGTTTTACATGTTTTTAGGATGTTATACAAGCAGAAAAGTGGAACTTAGACTCAGAAACGCACTTTTAATTTTTATTTGTTTTTATTTTACGCTTCGAGTGAGTGCTTTCGTAGTTACCACCACACACCGGACAAACACATTCCTGAGAAATGGAGTTAAAGTGAACCCATGTTACTGTCCAAGATTAACCCAAACATTCTGCCTGACCCTTAAAACCAACTCTTGACCCTAAACCTAACTCTAAACCTAACTTTAGAACTTCCACTAGAGAGTTAGTTCCCTATTTGGGCATTTGTGCTTCAGCCTTATGAGACCATCAGAATCAAGTGTGACTGATTTATATTTTAATTGCTATAAAACGTCTTTCGTGGACGTACCTTCGCATTGGCGGTCTTGTTGAGATAATATTCTCGTGAAGGCAAACCCAGCCCAGACTGATCAACCTGTGGGAAAGAAAAGCAAGTTTCCTCGTCGTTAACCTGCAGGCGCTCCACTCCCAGATATACGGTAGAATTCCAGACAAAGAAAATAACAGTGATCAACATGACGGCACAGTGAATTATAACCTCCTGACCCAAAACTCGAACTGCTAAAACCAGTTTAACTGCTCCTCTGACATTTAACAGCTCAGCTCCCGGGACAATAATGAAGAAGGACGTAGAGACGGACTCACCTGGATGATGTTGCTGTTGGAGTTTTTGGAGTCTGTGCTGACAAACACAGTGAAGAAGGGTGACGTTCGGTAAATGGCTGAAACGACGCGAAGAACCTCCTGGAAATTATCCTTATCCCAGGAGCCGGTCAGAGCCCAGCCTCCCGTCTGAAGGAAAACAGGGTTATTAAAGAAATTAGAGGCAGGTACCTGAACAGGAGGCTCAGAGCACTGCTCCCAAATTCTCAGTGAAGCTCAGTGAATTCCAGCGTGGTACCGTGATCGGACGCCACCTGTGCAGCAAGTCCAGTCGTGAAATTTCCTCACTGCTAAATATTGGTCAGTGTCAAAAATTCCCATAAACACACTCCTAACTCTTGTGGAAAGCCTTCCCAGAAAAGCTGAAGCTGTTATAGCTACAAAGGGTGAGCCGACATCATATTAAACCCTATGGATTAAGAACGGGATGCCACTCAAGTTCATATGCGTGTGAAGCCAGACGACCGAATACTTTTGGCAATATAGTGTACTTCCCCTTAACCAACATGTTAGACTGTTGATCTGCTGCTGCTCAAACTGTTTGAACCTATTTGTGTTTACAGGAGAACGTAAGAGTTTTTAATCCTTTGCTAATCGTTTAATACCATTAAAATGATTTGTGAACTCCTGGCTTTGACACTTTGTTACAGTACTATTTAATCTTTTGTATTTTTCAGGCAAAATGTAACTTTTTTTTTTCTTTTGGCCAAAAACCAAAAGAGGCGAAAGAGTTAGAGGCTGAAATTTGAGTGCATCCCTAGTTCACACTGGCTGGTATGGAAGAGAGCGTGTTTACCTGGCTAATGAGCTCCTGTAAAGGTTGGGCACCCAGTTCCTCGATTTTGGCCTCCTTCATGCAGGCCTGATAGTAGCGCTTTGCTTTCAGCTCTGCTTCACTCAAACCCTGTTGACTCGTGTTCTCTGGGTGGAAACACAGCCTGGTTAAAAAGGCCTCAGTGAAATGATCTGTTTACTGTCCTAAAGCAGCATCAGATATTACTACTTACAGTTCAGCCAGTCGGCCAAGGCAAGGCTGGTGTCTGAAGTTTGCTTTCTTTAGTTTTGTACTAGAGTTTCAAAGCTAATGTAGCTCAAAATAACAGAAGAGGCAGAGGCAAAACCGAAGAAGCCAGTTAAAAGCCTGAATTTGGTCTTATTTAGCAAGTCTATGAGGTTTGAGGCAGTGCCTCACTGCCTCAGAGCTCCAGTGCAAAATTAAAGATGCAAACTTCGGACATCAAACATGTCTAAACTACGTTTGGTCTGATGGAGAAAAGGTCTGAATCTTATTAGTCACCAAGCTGCCTCGAGGTAAACTCACCCAGTAGACTCTTCATGATGGCCATGTTGTGCTCCCACAGGTTGCTGAACGGCCCCCAGCGTGATTTACCCTCAGGTAGGGGGTTTTTCTTCACCCACCCGCCGCAGGCAAAGTTATAGAAGTCGTGGCAGGGGTCCACCGAGCGGTCCAGAGCGGCCATCACCGACGCAGCCACGCTCACACACGGCTCGGACAGACACACACCCGGGTGAGCTGGGAAACAAAGGAAAACAAACAACAAAAAACCCACTTTAAGATCTTTTTCTCCCGTTTGATTCGAAACACACTGTCCGTCAGACGTTTGGGGGACAGTACGGGTGCTACTTTTCCCCTGACCTGCACATTTACCACACAAATCTCATAGCAACTGTTCCCAGGTTGGACAAGCTTTACAGGAGATTACAGCACCAGCAGCAACTGAAGAACATTTAAAGTAAGAAAACAAAGGAATTTCCGGAAGTTTAAACGCCCGGCAAAATAATACGCTTTAATCTTCAAAGTGAAAATTTGTTCATTTGCCATAGAAAACTTCAGTATGAGTGGTATAACCGTCTAAGCGTTGGCTCTGTCAGCAGGAGATCGCGAGTTCGATCCCTGCTGATGGTACAGCCATCCGTAGCCGGGAGTCCAAGTGAGCACAATTGGCCTCACTCTCTCTGGGTGGGAACAGCATAGAGAGCTTTACGGAATGGGTTTCCATGGCCGAGCAGCTGCATCCAAGCCTTACATCACCAAGCATGATGCAAAGCGTGGAATGCAGTGGTCTAAAGCGCCGCCACTGGACTCTAGAGCAGTGGAGACGGGTTCTCTGGAGTGACCAATCACGCTTCTCCGTCTGGAAATCCGATGGACGAGTCTGGGTTTGGTGGTTGCCAGGAGACGGTACTTGTCCTGACTTCATTGTGCCGAGTGTAAAGTTTGGTGGAGGGGGGATCATGGTGTGGGGGTGTTTTTCAGGAGTTGGGCTCGGCCCCTTAGTTCCAGTGAAAGGAACTCTTAAAGCTTCAGCACCAAGAGATTTTGGACAATTTCACGCTCCCAACTTTGTGGGAACAGTTTGGGGACGGCCCCTTCCTGCTCCAACATGACTGCACACCAGTGCACAAAGCAGGTCCATAAAGACGTGGATGAGCCAGTTTGGTGTGGAAGAACTTGACTGGCCTGCTCAGAGTCCTGACCTCAACCCCATAGAACACCTTTGGGATGAATTAGAGCGGAGACTGTGAGCCAGGCCTTCTCGTCCAACATCAGTGTCTGACCTCACAAATGTGCTTCTGGAAGAACGGTCAAAAATTCCCATAAACACTCCTAACCCTTGTGGAAAGCCTTCCCAGAAGAGTTGAAGCTGTTATAGCTGCAAAGGGTGGGATTAAGATTGTGATTTCACTCAAGTTCATATGCGTGTGAAGTCAGACGAGCGAATACTTTTGGCAATATAGTGCATATACATGCAGAAATTACAGGACTTTATGAAGTGACTAAAGCTTCATAGTGGAAAAACAAATGTTTCTTCTGGGATCGTTGTGCTTTTAATGCCATCCTACAATCTTACTCTTATGTTAGTACTGAGGGACTGAGACTGATACGAGCGTGGGATAGAAATTACAACATGTAATCAGGCAAGAGCTTCACAACTTCAGATATTAAACCGGAGGAGACACATTCCCAAACAGAGCCTCTCAGAGTCTCACAGGAAATAGAGACAGTAGGGGAGAAACTAAGCTTGAACCATGATTTGCTGTTTTGGGGCTCCCAAGAAAATATATTACAGTATGGCAAAGAATATTTATGGAACGGTCCCTCTGGACTTTCTGACCTGCCTGTTGCATAAAAGAACAGATGTTTATAATAAAATATGGAAAGTATGTCATTTTTTTCCCCCCATAATATTGATGTAAATACATTTTCCTCTATTGTTTTCTTTCCTTTTCTCTGTTATGATGGCTTTGAAACATTCTGTATAATATTTGTACTCAACATTTCTAAGGCTGATGTGTTCTGCGATGTTCAAACCAACAAATTAACTTTCCAAGTAAATAAATACATACATACCTAAATAACCCGAGTGTCCCCAAACCTTTGGTTTTGTCCATATCAGTGACCCGGCATCACGGCCGTGTTTCTCAGGGACAGAACTCAGATAATTAAAGCTGATCTGATGAGTTTATGTTGCTTTGAATGAGGCCACCTGGGCTGATGAGGTCTGGTCTCAGATCAGTGTTCTTACACAGCAGCGTCTGATAAATACAGTCCTCAGTGTAATAAACACTCCACAGAGACACACAACCATCTGGATTTACTCAGGTTAGGAGGCCAAAACATGATTTCAGAGAAGACATCGAAACTTTTTAGAACAGCGTCCAGATTGATAGAGGGGGGGGGGCTGGAGAGAGGGGGGGTGGCTGGAGGACAGACACAGAGCCAACAGCAACACCGGCTCACTCATCTCTCTCTCCGCCGAGGAGGAGCAAGAACTTAACCTCTGTCCTTCTACTTAGGGGTGGGCAATATGATGATATTGTATCATTATGATCAATTATATCAAAACAAGCTTCTCAGAGCTCATCATGGATATTTTCAGTATTTAAATAATAAATATTAAATACATGCTTTATTGCATAGTGAGCATAATTAGGCCTGTTTCTTTGGATTTAGTTCAGAGCAATTTGTAAAATATTGAACAAGAACATTGGAGTTATTATAGGAATTTTATGTGGCTGAAAAGGCTCTATCTGTCTGTTTCAACCCAATTTATTCAATCTCAGAAAAATTTAATATTAATAAAAAGTGCTCATTCACCCATCCCAATCATTGAATTCAGGTGTTCCAGTCACTTCCATGGCCACAGGTGTATAAAGCCGAGCCCCTCGGCCTGCAGACTGCTTCTACAGACATTAGTGAAAGAATGGGTCGCTCTCAGGAGCTCAGTGAATTCCAGCGTGGTACCGTGATCGGACGCCACCTGGGCAGCAAGTCCAGTCGTGAAATTTCCTCACTACTAAATATTCCACAGTCCACTGTCAGTGGGATTATAACAAAGTGGAAGCGATTGGGAACGACAGCAGCTCAGCCACGAAGCGGTCGGCCACGTAAAGTGACAGAGCGGTCAGCGGATGCTGAGGGGCATAGAGCGCAGAGGTCACCGACTTTCTGCAGAGTCAATCACTACAGACCTCCACACTTCATGTGGCCTTCAGATCAGCTCAAGAACAGCATAGAGAGCTTCATGGAATGGGTTTCCATGGCCGAGCAGCTGCATCCAAGCCTTACATCACCAAGCGCAATGCAAAACGTGGAATGCAGTGGAGTAAAGCGCCGCCACTGGACTCTAGAGCAGTGGAGACGAGTTCTCTGGAGTGACCAATCACGCTTCTCCATCTGGAAATCCGCTGGATGAGTCTGGGTTTGGCGGTTGCTAGGAGACGGTACTCGTCTGACTGCATTGTGCCGAGTGTAAAGTTTGGTGGAGGGGGGATCATGGTGTGGGGTTGTTTTTCAGGAGTTGGGCTCGGCCCCTTAGTTCCAGTGAAAGGAACTCTTAAAGCTTCAGCACCAAGAGATTCTGGACAATTTCACGCTCCCAACTTTGTGGGAACAGTTTGGGGACGGCCCCTTCCTGCTCCAACATGACTGAGCACCAGTGCACAAAGCAGGTCCATAAAGACATGGATGAGCCAGTTTGGTGTGGAAGAACTTGACTGGCCTCCCATAAACACACTCCTAACCCTTGTGGAAAGCCTTCCCAGAAGAGTTGAAGCTGTTATAGCTGCAAAGGGTGGGCCGACATCATATTAAACCCTATGGATTAAGAATGGGATGCCACTCAATTTCATATGTGTGTGAAGCCAGACGAGCGAAAAAGGTGTAAAGGGAGGAACTCCTACTCTTACTGGTAAACATATGTTGTCCTCCACTGGTTATTAACGCTCAGGCAGGAAAAAGTTTTATGCATCTGTCTGCGCTGAACTGTGCTGGACTGGGTCAGAGCTGTAATGTGGGTCGCTCCTGTCCTTATAGATCATGACTGTAGTCACTGAGTTAGAAGGACTGAGCTCCTCTCAGCACAGTGTGTTTTTAAAGCAGACGTCTGGGCGCCCGTCCACAGTGGGAGGTTATACTAATGCTAGGCTTGATATTGAAAATAACTGAAGTGAAAAGGTCTTGTTTTTATTCGAGCGAGCAGAAAGGCGGGGAGAAATCGGCCACAATGGGCTTTTATATCATGAGCCTTTCTGAGAAAAACATTCGGGCCAAGAGGAGCGATAATAAAAATGAGAAAAGAAGAAAAATACAATCTAAACCAGGACCATCAGTCCTCAGACCCCAAAAACAATGGAAAAGGAGCACCAGTGGATGAGAAGAGGACGGGTAAACAGTCTGCCTCGGGCACATTTCTCAGCCAGTTTGACTTTGTCATGTGAGGCAGGCTGAATAGGAGGAAGTGGCACACGTTTTCCTCTCCGATGGAGGGAAATTCATTTTTAAGCCTTGAAAAACACGAGAGTGAAAGGGTACTGGCTCTAGATCGTATCTCCGAACTCACTAAGCTCAAAAACATACGCTCCAAGTGTGACATGGTCAACTTCCTTCTTCTACTCGGGTATCAAAACACGTCTCACATCGCCGGAAACACACCCAGTAATAACAATCATGTTTATTACACCCTTATAACCACCATCATCCACAGCCCACACATCATAACATGCACGGACACCAAATACGCTTTTTCCAAGAAACGCAGGATGCGCATGTCCGAGGATAGGAACTCGTATCTGAGTCATTCCATCAGAGTGGAGCCAAAAATGGAAATGTTGCCAAGCAAACCACCGACTGCCCTGTTGTCCTTCTGTTAGACCTTCTAATGGCAGTTTTTCAACAGTAAGTTTGAGGGATGATGTACCGAAATTTCTGCCACGGAAACATTTTGGCCGAAAATGAAGTTAAAATAAAAAATCGATAAATAAAAATAAAAATAACTATTAAAACTTCATAAACTTAAAAAAAAAACAATTAAATAGGACTAAAACAAAGCACTGCGTGATGATATAAGTATAATAGTGTTTCTTTTATGTAAACTGTATTTATGGTATTTACATCATTATAGATCAGTTTTGTCCAATTAAAAGTGTGTCGCTTCAAAAGCAAAAATAAAACGACAGTTTCAGTCTTTCAGTTTTCAGGTGTGACATGAATTTGGGTTTTGTTTTTGGCCCGAAAATTTCGTTTCTGTAAAGACGAGAAGTTTTTCATTTCAGTTTTTGATTCAGCCAGAAAATTTCATTTTGGTTTCAGCCAGGAATTTTCATTTCAGTTTCTGTATTGGCCAGGAAATTTCATTTGTTTTTTGGGAATTATAATTGCAGTGCCAGACTTCTGTACAGACGTGTAAAATGCCTGCTTTGCTGTTTGTTGTGGGGGTTGTGTGCGGTTTTGTGACTCACTCTCGTTGTAATGCAGACCAAGAATGAGGATGCAGATGAATAAAGCCAGAGAGAGAGAACACACCACCACCACCAGCTTCCTCTCAGCATGACTTCGCCTAGTCCAGCACTGGGGGCCAGGGCCACGCTGCCGCACCACCTGAAACACACACACACACACACACACGTTACGTCTGGTCAGGAAGTGGAGTCATATACATGTACATATACAACACTGCTGACCACACCCAGCTATACATTTCCATTCCTTCTGAAGATCAAGGCTCTGTAGACAGACTGACCACCTGTGAGTCAGATATTTCTCAGTGGATGTTGCAAAATTTACAATTAAATCGTTAAAAAACTGAACTTGGTACAAAAACTCAGAGAAAGCTTCATTACGAGAATCTCAGCTCTTTATCTTCTTAACCAAACATGCAGCAGAAACCTGGGTGTGACCTTGTCTCTGAGCTCTGTTTAAGCTTCTTATCACGTGAGAAAATCAGCCGTTTCTCTCTCAGAGCAAAGCAGAGAAACTCGTTCATGCATTTGTTCCAGCAGAGTTGATCACTGTAATGGTCTCCTTACTGGACTTACTGGAAAACAGTACATCCTTTACAACTCGTACAAAATGCAGCAGCATCCTAACAGAAACTAAACTTGCTTATGTGACTTTTACAAAAAATATCTACTATTGTTTATATTGCAAGGTCACAATTAAAGCCCTTAAAGCCATTATTAATTAACTCAAGTCATTAAAAGACTTAAAATCAATATAAAAAAGAAGAAAAAACTATCAAAAATCTTAAATATAAAGAAAAAAGACTATAAAACTATATATTCTTAGCTTATAGCTTATAGCGCTATATAATATTGCACATCTAAGAATTATTGCACAGAAAGAATACAGATTGCACTCTCGAGATTAAAGAAGGCCTAATGATTTCAAGGAACTAAAAATACTTGTTTAATAACTTGTTTTTAGTTGATTTTTACTCATCCGAATCATGCTAGCATTTTAAAAAGCATTACAGTACAGCTCATTTCATTTTTAGGCTCTGGAGGGAAATAAAAGGGTTATTCTTCAAATATCAAGCAGAAAATTCCCCAATAAGGAATTGTTTTGCTCCAAGGTATCTACATAGATATAAATAGCCAAGCTCTCTTATTGGCTAGATATAAATAGGCAAGACCTCCTATTGGATAGAGGACTGAGGAGATGCTCATGGAAATCACAGACTACTAGAATTTCATAGAATTTCATTTCAATAATGATATGAAAATGCGTTGCCGCTTCTAAATGATCAAACAAGTTTCATGCATAAGAAAGAGGGAACACAAGGTGACCTACAGTTACTAGTCTAGCTGTGATGGAACTCTACAGTGATGGAAACGAGGTCTGTTTACAATGTAGTGACGTTCAGGCTGGGCAGAAAATTGTACAGCAAAATGTTTTCAGGTTTAGTGGATGACCTAGTGAACAACTCGACAATGGAGCTGATCTTTGAGTAAAGGAGCTTTGCCTTTAGGGCTTAGTAAAACAAACACACCACACAAACCCCGGATTTACCGGCTCCTGTGACTTATATGCTGCTGCGCTCAGGTGTGACTGTGTTGTATTAGATGCTTTGTTGGTTACTGGATTGTTTTGGTGTTATGAGATGCCACACTGGACAATGAGAACAGGATATGGTTGATATGCTGAACCACAGCGTTGAACCTCTCCCCCACAAACGTCATCTATTATGGTCGTTTTTCTAACCGGGTTGTGCTGAAACCAAACTAAACACTGCAGTAAGTTACGTTCAATTCTACAAAAGTGACCGTTTTTGAGGGGAAAGTGTGGGGGGTGGGTCAAATTTACCCACTTACACATTTTTCAAAGTCCTTAATTATAGTTGATCATCCAGGACGTGTTTGGTGTTGGATGGCCAGTTAGCTATATAGGGTCAGGCATATATTTCATACATTGTATGCATATTTGTATGCATTAAATATTGGACATATATGCATAATATGATGAGTGAATACATCAAAGTACAGTTATAATTGTATACATACATACATACATACACGTCACTGCTGTTTGATCAAAACCTCGTATCTCTGAAATCGTAACTTTACAGGAGAAGGAAAAAACATACTTCACTTTTAATGTAACTCAATGGACAACAGGCATTTTTAGATTACGTCAAAAACTGAAAAAAAAAACAAAACAAAAAAACAACCACATCATCTGGCAGCACAGCGACTGATGGTAAAGCTATAACTGATCCAGTAAATGCAGTAAAACATGTTTTTTCTTCATTATTTTATACACCATATTAATCAATATGTCTGAGTGTGCTGCCTTGATTTTATTTGATTTGTTGCTGTAGGGATAACAAAGGAGAGCTGAAATCTAAATGGCTAAGATCTCCTGCTGTGTCCCAAACCACATACTAGCACACTAAACAGTGTGTAAAAGCAGTGCAGTACCACAGACTTTGTAGGGTCGAACTGCCATTCAGTAATGTCTTCTGAGTTTGTCAGACGCTAGAGGGCGCTCCCGAGCGAGTCCAAAATGAATAGGTTAATATGGAGCATTTGAGTAAAGCCCGTTTGCTGTAGAAATAAAATGAACTAATCAAATGTTTTCTTTATTTTTTTAGTGAAATTCATCTTTCTACTGTCTAAAATGACAGGAAGGTCCTGGAGACGTAATTAGAAACATTTCAGTTTTCATTACCGTCAATTCCCGTCACATTCACTGAGGCCTCGCTCACAGACGCCCTCTGGTGTCTTGCAGTCATGTTTCTGATAACGGGGGAAATAGGAAGTGGCCAGGCTTCTCTTACATCTCAACAAATACATCTAATGACGTATTTACTGGGGAAAGTGGATGTCTACATATTTCTATGTGGCATGATGTTTGCTTCTTAATCACCAGCTTCTTCTACAAAATTCTTTCTATGTATCAGACACTTAATGGTAACTGCTGCACCATTTAAGGTGGAGTGGAAAATTTGAATATGAAGCTGACGGAGAGGCTTCAACTCCAGCTTAAATGATGTTTAGTACTTGTTTAGTTTTTTTTATCTTGGTTTGGAATTTTCTGAACTTGGTGAGCAGGTTATACATATCCAGTCCACAGCCAAGCTACAGTGATTTGGATTTTCATATGTCGGTTATGGTGATTAGAGTGATTAGGGGACTATCAGTCACAGCTTGCCTACCATATTGGTGGCGGGGTGTGCTTAATTATGTAATTGAATACTATGATTGACCAATTAGATCAATAAGTTACAACTGAGAACGGAGCCCAAAACGATTCATTGTACAACCATTAATTCTGCTCACCAGCTGACTGGTTGAGATGCGTTCTAACTGTGCTGTTATTTTACCATAACATCATAAACACCATCACTCTGCTGAGATGCTGTTGCTAAGCAACGATTCTGACAGCTGTAGGAGACGCTGAACGTTTTTACTTCTTACTTTGCCACAAACAGAAAACGGACACTAAATTCCCAAACTGTCGTCACCACTGAGCAGCTTTTCAGTCGGCAGCTGTGACAGAAGAACAGCTGAACAACCTGGAATCAGCCAGAAATGAACCCAACACCATTCGCCAGACGTGTCTGATCTTCAGAGTCGGACCAAATCAGACTGAGCCGTAAAACTGGGCCAATAAAAACAGAAAAGCTGCTCAGTGGCGACGACAGTTTGGGAATTTAGTGTAAGGAGCTGGAGAACAAACTGCCGGCTGAGCAGCGAGTGGGCGGAGCTCGTTACTCTGACGTAGCAACAAGCTGCTCGTTAAGGAGCTCTAATTAGGAGGAAGGAGCTGAACATTAAAACATATTAAAGCCGCGTTCACGGCCAGTTTATTCATTTCTTACTGTATTTATTTAACTGCTGTATTAAAGCAGTAGAGACACTCGAGGAGGGAGTTATCACCAATAACATCACGGCTGTGATGATCTACGGACACCAGATCACAGCCGGGATGATATTTCATGATAAAACACTCCCTCTCGGCTTCTACTGCTTAACTGTGGCATTAGTTTTCAGTTTGTATCTGGAAAATGGTCCCACATTCCCCAGCATGAAAGTCTTCCACTGAAGATGACTCTCTTGGTGGGAATCTGTAGGGATTTTGGTTTGTTATGAGTGGGTCAACTGGGTTAACCATTACTCTGGGGTGGATTAACACTGCCTTAAATGACATCAGCCCGTTGCTCCACCGCAGGGTGAAGGAACTTTAATCTCGGCTTGTACACAAGACACCGTTCCCTGTTATTTACTCACCACCTCCAGATCTCTCTGCAAAAACGTCATTTAAATGTCTGGAACGTCTAGATTCATTGTCATCTTGCTGTAAAGTAAATAAAAGTAAATATTTATTTAAATGTAGTTGTATAACAACAGTTTTGTAATGAATTGCATTCACGTTTCAGTTGATTCACTTCTTTTTATCTCCTACTTACAAACACAAACGGGCTACAGGTTAAAAGTTTAGAATCTCCACTTGAGCTGTGAGAACGAATAATTAACAATGTAAGAGGGTAAGAGGCCATTTAAGGCGTGTGCATGGAGAGCCAGACTATGTATGAGTGTAATTTGTAGGTATCAGATTTACGTAATAATAATGTAGGGAGGCTTAAGGATGTTTGATTTAAATGAGCCACTCTGCTTAGTAAGAAAACTGCGGACAAATCCAGATAAATTACCTTTAACTGTTGTAATGCAGAGTCATTTCCTTAGAGCTCAGCTCTCTGTAAGCCGGCCCAGTATAAAAAGCCAGACAACACGGCAGCACGAATGGAAGCATGTTCTGTTTCAGCGTCTGCTGAATTATTCGAGGTTTCTTTTTTTATGTGGTTGCAGGGAGGGAAAATTCAAGGTTTCAATAAAGGATGTTCAGGACACTTAATACCTCAGATGAACCTGAGAAAATATGTAAAGAACGGCTCGGGATAATGAGGCTCAGGCTTTCAACAACAAAATAAATAAATAAAATAAAACCATTGACAAGAAGGAGAGAAAGAGCAGGAGTAAAGGCGTCTCAGATCTTCAGGAAGAAGTTAAAAGCCACAGATGTTTGCACTAAAAATCCAACCTGTGAAAGCTCAAAATAACTTCTATTTCCACAGGGGATGAAACCCCTCGTCACTGGGGTGGAACCTTTAAAGGAAGGGATGCGTCGAGATTATTTTAAGCCCAAGTACAAGCATGTTGTTTTCAGTATTTACTGATACCGAGTTCGATACCACACCAGTGAACAACTTAGAAAAGTTGTAAGTAAAAACAGTGAAAAGCTGTTTTTAAAGTACATTTAATAGTTTTGATCCTTGATCCTCATCAGTCTCTTCCAACAATAGCTTCTGTAGCAGAGCAACAACAGGAATCACACTGAGCTGTAGCTGAATGTCCTCTAAATCCAGACATTGTGTGGTTTCAGAAATTAGGTTCTTCAGTGACTAATACTGCATTGCACAAAGCCTGCGTTGTTTATACCCACAAATCTGACTGATTTGTATGTGAAGGACAGCACTTAGACAATCTGTACACCCGAGTACTGAACAAACATGCTGAGAAACTGAAAATCAAAATAATCACTTGCTTTTTCATTATAATACCTTAATTTCACAAAGAAATTATGCAATATTGTTAAAATAATCAAATTTTCCTTTGGAAGTTTATCATTTTATTCATTGTTTAAAAAATCATATTAATCAATGCTCACCACTGCCCTCTGAAGGTGAGGACCCATGACAGGTCTGATTAAAATGTTTTCTTCTTTCTCATATTTACACAAAGTTGCCTCAACTGAATGGATGAAAACAGACAAATTCATATTCTGATATTTATAATGTAAACATATTAAAATGGCTTAAAGTTGATGATTCACTGAAAAGCGAAAAGTAACATATTGAAAAATGTAATGTATAGGTCCAGTTAAGATCTAGCCAAGACTGAGCACAGAGGGGGAGTCCAAATAAAAACAAGGTCTGTCCCCTCAACAACCAGCCACAGATCTATAAAACCTGAACTAAAAAACACATCAATGTTTGAAAAATGTATTTGAAGCACCGAAAATCTGACAAGAACAACATAAATTGTTCGGCTCAAATAACACCCAAAAACCATGATTTTCAGCTTGTTCTGTCTACTGCACCTGCGCATACCTCCACGTTGAGGGGAACCTCAAGACCAAGTCCACATGAAAGCGAGAGAAACCGAGTTACGACCAAGTCCACATGAAAGCGAGAGAAACCGAGTTAAGAGCAAGTCCATATGAAAGCGAGAGAAACAGAGTTAAGAGCAAGTCCATATGAAAGCGAGAGAAACAGAGTTACGACCAAGTCCATATGAAAGCGAGAGAAACAGAGTTACGACCAAGTCCACATGAAAGCGAGAGAAACCGAGTTAAGAGCAAGTCCATATGAAAGCGAGAGAAACAGAGTTAAGAGCAAGTCCATATGAAAGCGAGAGAAACAGAGTTACGACCAAGTCCATACGAAAGCGAGAGAAACCGAGTTACGACCAAGTCCACATGAAAGCGAGAGAAACCGAGTTAAGAGCAAGTCCATATGAAAGCGAGAGAAACAGAGTTAAGAGCAAGTCCATATGAAAGCGAGAGAAACCGAGTTACGACCAAGTCCATACGAAAGCGAGAGAAACCGAGTTACGACCAAGTCCATACGAAAGCGAGAGAAACCGAGTTACGACCAAGTCCATCCGAAAGCGAGAGAAACCGAGTTACGACCAAGTCCATATGAAAGCGAGAGAAACCGAGTTACGACCAAGTCCATACGAAAGCGAGAGAAACCGAGTTACGACCAAGTCCATACGAAAGCGAGAGAAACCGAGTTACGACCAAGTCCATACGAAAGCGAGAGAAACCGAGTTACGACCAAGTCCACATGAAAGCGAGAGAAACCGAGTTAAGAGCAAGTCCATATGAAAGCGAGAGAAACCGAGTTACGACCAAGTCCATACGAAAGCGAGAGAAACCGAGTTACGACCAAGTCCATACGAAAGCGAGAGAAACCGAGTTACGACCAAGTCCACATGAAAGCGAGAGAAACCGAGTTAAGAGCAAGTCCATATGAAAGCGAGAGTCCATATGAGGGACAAACTAAGTCAAGACCAAAATATAAAAAATTCAAGTCCTCTTCAAGACCAAGCTGTTACTGTCTTTAGCTCTTTCCAGTACAACCTACTGGAAAAATGTAAAGGAAGAATTTTCTCTGTGCAAAAACACAAAAATACCTTCTATTTATACCAATGTGTACACTATTTATACAATGGTGTTAAAATTAGATATTGATATATTTGAGGCCGTTTTTGAGCGTGCCCAATGCCAAAAGTTGGCTAGGGGGGCATCAATGGCTGTGCAGCAGAGGAACTCCATTCTTTGGAGTGACGGAGCTCAATCCAGTACCTGAGATGATCTGGACTGATGTTTGTGATCCACAACTGATCCTCCAATATCAGTAGCTGACCTCACTAATGCTTTCGTGACTGAATGCACTGAATGTCTCCCAATATATAATAAGCCTTCTCAGAAGAGTAGAGGCTGTTACTGCAGCAAATGGGGGACAATTGTTCTATTAATACCCTCGATTTCAGAACAAACAATTGCTGAGCTGGTGTCTACAAACTCTGAGAGACTACTTCATTTCAGAATTGATTCATGTGGAAGTTATACATGCTCACAGTAAAGGAGGTGAATTCAAATTAATCCAGTATGCAGAAAGAACAAGAAGTACTCATTGAAGCTCCAGAAGGATTTGCTTATCTCTGTCCATGTAAAGGTCTGTTTGCTTTTACAGGGACCTCAAGCGCATATCCTGTACGGCTTAGATATTGCAAGATACATGGCCAAAAGTATGTGGACATCCCTCTTATTAATGGAGTCCAGTTGTTTCAACCACACCCACTGCGAACAGGTGTATAAAATCAAGCAAATAGCCATGCAGTCCCCATAAAACAGACACTGGAAGTAGAAGGAGTCGTACTGAAGTGTTCCGTAACTTTAAACGTAGCTCTGTCATAGGATGGCACCTCTGCTTAAGCATGTTTGTCAAATTTCTTGCCTGCTAAAGCTGCCCCTGACAACTGTAAGTGCTATTATTGTAAAATGGAATCTTCTAGGAAAAACAACTCAGCCACGAAGCAGGAGGCTATACGGACTCAAAGCGTGGGGCCACCAAGCCCTGAAGCATGCAGCATATAACAATGGCCTGTCCTCTGTTGTGCCTCTGCAGCTTCATGAAATGAGTTGACAGAACAGCTGCACACAAGCCTAAGATCACTATGCGCAATGCCAAGTGTCAGATGTAATGGTGAAAAGCGCCACTACTGGACTCTGGAGCAGTGGAAATGTGTTCTGTGTAGTGACGAATCAGCTTCTCTATTGGTCGGTCTGATGGACGAGTCTGGGTTGGGCGAATGCCAGGAGAACGGACCTGCCTGACTGCACTGTGCCAGCTGTAAAGTTTGGTGGAGGAGGGATGATGATACAGGGCCGTTTTTCAGGGATTGGTCTAGAACACTTAATTCCAGTGAAGCGAATCTTAAGGCTTCAGCAGAACAAGACATTTTGGACAATTGTAGCTTCCAACTTTGGGGAACAGTTTGGAAAAGAACCTTTCCTGTTCCAGCTGGACTGAGACCCAGTGACCAAAGCAGCTCCATAAAGTCAGGCTGGGTGAGTTTGGTGTGGAAGAACTTGACCGACCCTCACAGAGTCCTGACCTCAACCCCATCCAACACCTTTGGGATGAACTAGAACGGAGACTGCAAGCCAGACCCTCTCGTCCAACATCAGCGTCTGACCTCACAAATGCTCTTCTGGTTGAACAGGCAGAAATTCCCACAGACTCTTTCCATCTTTTAGGAAGATTCCTAGAAGAGTGGAAGCTGTTAGAGCTGCAAAGGGGACCAACTCCATATTAATGCCTATGGATTTAGAATGGGATTCATAACAGCTCCTGTATGCGTGACGTGGAGGTTTCCCAATATTTTTGTCCATATGGAGTATCAGCCAATACGTCAGTTCACTGGGAATAAACAGTTATTTTGTGATTATTATAAAGGGTTCCAGCTGTCTCGTGGGCTGATGGGAAATAAAGCTGGTTCATGCTCGGGTCAGTACTTGTTTTCAGTGTGCAGGTACCGAGCGAATGTTTCTTTACTAAACCCTGCAGTGAAATGTGCGAGTTTGTGATTATTTAACAAGAATTAACCACAGAAAGTGGAGAAGCTGTTGACTTGAGATCAGGTTAAAAAAAGCCTCTGATGTAGCCGTGCAGCGCCACATGTAATATCCACCTAAACTGTGTTGTGCCGGGTCACCGTCATGGTCAGTGGACGAGCAGCTGGACGCATATATGATCATCGCCTATCTATTCCAATAGAATAAGCAAAGCATCCTGTGCTCCTCTAATGTCCACACGTTCCACACTTTTAAAGGGGAATTCTGCTGACGGCTCAAAATTAAATAAGATGTAAGCAGAGTCGTTCAGAGTGGTTTGGTGTGAAACGCTCGGTTCTAGATAAACAAACAGTCCGAACTGTTTACTGTGATGGTGGCAGGAACCAGACGTCCACCTCTAAAAGCTCCTTCAAAGGAATTCAGTACATGATATGGTCATGAATGCAGTGCCTGATGTCCGAGACACTGTTTTACTCAAGGTTTGCGGTAAGAATTGCCTAAATGGCCTAAAACCTGCACATACTTAAAAGCCGTTCATGGAGGAGCTGTTCATGTACGACACTGTGAGGCAAAGTGGCCCCCAAACAATATATATATATAAGTTTAGAATATATATAGAAGTAGAGAGAGATGGGGCAACAAAGTGTGTGCTAGATGTAGAGAAGTAGGGTGTCCCAGCGGGGTTCAAACCGCCGCTGTACAGACCGGCGGTCCGTGATGTTACTGCTGCGCCACCAGGACACAAAAGCAACCTCTGGGAAGCCCCTCAAGGATAGGAGAACGAATAAAGGCAGGAACGTAGAACAAAGGCGAGCAGTGTGCTCAAACAAAGGCCGAGTTAGAATGGGAAACTAAAAGATAATGACGATGGGATTATGACAGGCAGGCTTGATGCTTCCCTTCACCTGTTTGCTCTTAGAGCAAACACCTTTTGTATGGCTTGGTTTTTTGTTTTCCCTTTTGTGAGTAATTTGGGGGCAATTACTCTCTTCTCAGCCTTCTTTGTGGTTTTGGGCCAGTTTCTGTTCTGTGACGTGACGTGACGTGACGTGACGTGACGTGACGTGACTAAGTGCCGTACCGGTCACCCCTCTACAAAGGTGTGACAAACACTGCCGTTTGCCACAGCTTTATGTAGGGAAGGCCACAGGTGTGTCTGGTTAGCCTGATTAGTCCGTGGTTCCTCGCCGCCTTCGCCCCCTGCTGGCAGCAGGCGGTGCAGACGGGGCATCTTGCCAGCATCGCCCTCTGCTGGCAGCAGGCGGTGCAGATTGGGCACCTTGCTGACATGACCCCCTGCTGGCAGCAGGCGATGCAGCCTGGGCACCTTGCTGCTGTCGCAAAATAACTGCCAAGAATTTGAGAAGAATCAAGCTGAAGCTACCAGGAACCCATTATCTTCCAATTCTGTCATATTCCAGAACTGCAGCCTAGCTGGAGTATCAAGAAGTACAAGATGTTCAGCGCTCAGAGACGTGGCCGAGGTAAGGAGGCTGAAACCCACCACCACTGAACAAGACACACAAGCTGAAGTGTCTAGACTGGTCCAAGAAGAATCTGAAGACAGATTTTTCAGAGGTTTTATGGACTGATGAAATGAGAGTGACTCTTGACGGACCAGATGGACGGGTCCGAGGCTGGATCAGTAATAGGACAGAGCTCCACTTCGAGTCAGACGCCAGCAAGTTGGAGGTGGGGTACTAGTATGGGCTGGTATTATTAAAGATGAGCTGGTTGGACCTTTTCGGGTTGAAGATGGGCTCAAAATCAACTCCCAAGCCGACTGCCAGTTTTTAGAAGACACTTTCTTTAAGCAGTGGTCCAGGAAGAATCTGCATCTTTCAAAAAGACGATGATTTTTATGCAGGACATGCTCCATCACATGCATCCAGGTACTCCTCTGCATGGCTCGCCAGTAAAGGCGTTAAAGATGAAAAACCTATGACATGGCTTCCTCACCTGACCTGAACCCAGCTGAGAACCTGTGGGCAGTTCTTAAACGGGAGATTTACAGTGAAGGAAAACAGGACCCCTCTCTGAACAGGGTCTGGGAGGCTGCGGTCGCTGCTGCAAAGAAGTTGATCGTCAACAGATAAAGAAACTGACCGACTCCATGAATGGAAGGCTTATCACTGTTATTGAAAAGAAGGGCGGCTGTACTGGTCACTGATTTTTTTATTTTATTTCTCAGAAATGTTCATTGGAAAGTTTTGAGTTGTTTGTTTATAATTCTCACTTGAACAGATGAAAATAAAGTGAGATGGGAAAATGTTTTTCATTTAGCTGCGTAATAATTCTGCACCATTATAGTTTCCCAATAAATGTGCACATATATATATAGATATTCTCCTTAGAAAGCCAAAACCTCACTTTTACTTTCTTAAACATTCATGTTTGAGGTTTATTAACATTTTGGATTAACCGAGAGCGCTGAAGCTGCTCATTAATGAAATTAATCCTCAAAAATAAGACTTGCCTAATAATTGTGCGCACAGTGTATTAGATGTAATATTCTAATAAAATTATTAATTAATCATAGAGCTGAAGTTATACACACACACACACACACACACACATAGTATATATATAGTCGCAAGCAAGAGTTTGGACACCCTGCGCAACAGAAAGCAACACATCCGAACACCTTAATGCACAGTATCTGTTTATATTTAACAAACTGAGGGAAAAACACGTAAAATGAGGCCTGAATAAACATCATAACACACTTCATATTTTGTGTTAGGTTTTTTTATCATAAACTCAGCAAATAAAAGGAAATCATGCACTAAATTTGAGAAAGTTAGCGTAGTGAAGTCCCTGTGACGCGTCAACTTATTTTCATTTAGAAAATCAGTCAAATACGTCATTTGACTGACGGTCACACAGCTGTGCCCTACCAACAAGTAGCTTCCATAGAACTGACTGCATTCTGGTTTTATGTACCAGAACCATAATTCGTTATTTATATGACTGTTTTCCAACCTCTCTTTATCCTTTAGCGTCCAACAGACTGCTTTGGTTACCATGGCTGTAAGACCGATATATGTAAATACACTCTATTCTGATTTCAAAAAGCACTCCAGGCTGAAACACCTCTTATAACTTCAGCGTGAATGGGTGGGGCTAAACTGCTGTAAGCCGAATAGGTGGAGAAGTGTAAATGATATCATGATATTATAAAAACACTGAATTCAAAATGGGCTCAAGTGAGTTATACATGTTTTATATGAACTAGGTTTCCATACATTTGCTTATTCGACAAAAAAAGCATTTTTATGCATTTGGAACAAATGAAAGAGGAAAGACCTTTAAAGTAAAAGGGATTTATTCTATCTGGACTTAAAAATGAAGCATTTCTAGGTATGAAAAAGAAAAGAAAGGTTTTATTTTGCGCTTCTAATCCAGCACAGATGTGTAAAGCCGTCAGGAAACAGCACGGAAATGTGTCTCTATGGTGGTAACAGCTTATCTTCACAGCAATCAGCCCTTTGCTGCCTAGTCGAGCTTAATGCTTATGGAGTAAGAACTACAGAACAGGCCAAACGTCCTACGGAGCCCAGGAGCGAATGTTTTGCACGTTTTCTTTTATTTGTGGTCACGATTTATCAAATCGTTCCCTCGTTTGATTTTTAACGGAACACACGTTGTTTACTTTTTTGATTCGTGCGCAAAATCAATGTTGTAGATGTTTGTCCTGAGCAGGAGTAACTAACAGCTCCCTGACGCTGGGGTCTGACGTGTTAGACTGATGTGATGATGGACATCAGGTCTGACTCTGATTTGGGGGGTTATGAGGAAACTGCAGCCCCTCTTCTCAGCAAACGGGCCCTCAGATTCATCAGCGCAGCTGCAGTTTGGTGGAGAAATGAAGGAAGACAATAAACTACAACCACAATCTTCACCAAACTGCATTTTCTACTGATCATATTTAAGATACAGATGCAGCGCAGCTGCTGCGGCATTAGAGACCGTCACATAATTACAGGAAGAAATGGTCAGCGTCGACGTTTCAACAAACTCAAATGAAACGCACGCACAAACCTTCACGTGGGACGAGGTCAAACGGCGTGAGGGTAACAGATCTATGCATTAGACGTGGATATATTAACGTGGGGCTGTTGAAACGCTGATCATTTCGTCCTGTAATTGTGTGATGGTCTCTAACACCGCCATTTGACCGGGAGCAGAAACACCGGCGGCCGTTTGCTGTGAAGGAGCTGCAGTTTCCTCATAACCCCTCAAAATCAAAACCTAATGAGCATCTCTGTTTAGGATCTCATCAGTCTAACCCATCAGGACCCGTCAGACAGGGTCAGGGAGCTGCTACCAAAATACAAATAACGTGCATTCAGGTAAAAAGAAATCACCAGGGTTAAAAGAAAACGAGAGAACGGATTCGAAAATCTGGATCACGAATAAAAAAAACGCACCCATGAAGTAAAGAAAACGGAAAAGAGAAAACGTGCGTGCGAACTGCAAAACATTAGAATTTTAAAATGTTTTAAAGTTTTAAAGCAGAGTTCTGAAGTTTTAAAGTAGTGATTTAAAGTAGAATTTTAATGTTTTAAAATAGAGTTTTAAAGTAGAGCTTTAAAGTAATGTTTAAAGTTTTAAAGTAGAGTTTTAAAGTTTTAAAGTAGTTTTTAAAGTTTTAAAGTAGTTTTAAAGTTTTAAAGCAGAGTTCTGAAGTTTTATAGTGATTTAAAGTAGAATTTTAATGTTTTAAAATAGAGTTTTAAAGTAGAGCTTTAAAGTAATGTTTAAAGTTTTAAAGTAGAGTTTTAAAGTTTTAAAGTAGTTTTTAAAGTTTTAAAGTACAGTTTTAAAGTTTTAAAGCAGAGTTCTGAAGATTTAAAGTAGAATTTTAATGTTTTAAAATAGAGTTTTAAAGTAGAGCTTTAAAGTAATGTTTAAAGTTTTAAAGTAGAGTTTTAAAGTTTTAAAGTAGTTTTTAAAGTTTTAAAGTACAGTTTTAAAGTTTTAAAGCAGAGTTCTGAAGATTTAAAGTAGAATTTTAATGTTTTAAAATAGAGTTTTAAAGTAGAGCTTTAAAGTAATGTTTAAAGTTTTAAAGTAGAGTTTTAAAGTTTTAAAGTAGTTTTTAAAGTTTTAAAGTACAGTTTTAAAGTTTTAAAGCAGAGTTCTGAAGATTTAAAGTAGAATTTTAATGTTTTAAAATAGAGTTTTAAAGTAGAGCTTTAAAGTAATGTTTAAAGTTTTAAAGTAGAGTTTTATAGTTTTAAAGTAGTGTTTTAAAGTTTTGAAGTAGTTTTTAAAGTTTTAAAGTAGATTTCTGAAGTTTTAAAGCAGTGATTTAAAGTAGAGTTTTAATGTTTTAAAATAGTTTTAAAGTTTTAAAGTAGAGTTTTATAGTTTTAAAGTAGAGTTTTAAAGTTTTTAAGTTTAAAGTAGGGTTTTAAATTTTAAAGTAGGATTTGAAAGTTTTAAAGTAGAATTTTAAAGTTTAAAGTAGAGTTTTAAAGTACAGTTTTATTGTTTTAAAAATTGAGTTTTAAGTTTTAAAACTTAAGTTTTAAAGTAGTGTTTTAAAGCTTTAAAGTAGAATTTTAATGTTTTAAAGTTTGGCACATGAACACTTTGCCTGCTGCCGGAGACACTCTTTCACGATAGTTTTGTCATTAAAAAAAATAAAAAATCCATCCAAATATGGATTTTTTACAAACATGGTACAGAGGTACACGCAGAGCATTGTAAGGTTCAAGCTTAGCATACAAAGAAAGCTTATACGAGTCTAGATTTTACCCCGTTATTCTCGCCTATTCTAGTTTTTATTTACACCAACACAAAGAAAAGCTACACCACACAGTTAATCCATGAAATTCTTACAAATATGCTGCCTGAGGATGATTTATGGTAGTTTAGACACGATTTTGGCTTAAAACAAACTTTATTTTAAAGAGATCTACAGCAGAGAGGCACAGAAGGAAGAGGGAGGTGTTGTAGGAAGGAAAACAGTAAAGATTATTGGATTTTAAACTACTTTCCCATAATCAATATTACATATAAAAGCTCATGTAGGTTCACTGTTCATTCCAGGTGTGCGCTCTCCTGGTTACCATCCCCGCCACTGTAGTTTTCACAGCAGTGGATGATTTCATGTTAAACCGCCGTGAATGACTTTGTTTACATCTCAGCAATTTAATTATGCAGGTAGACCCCCCCCCATTAGCCTGACCCCTGGCAGGGTCAATTCTTCTATCTGTGATAGAAGACGAAACACACGGGCCGAGAAAAGGAAGCACAGTCTTACCTGCACAGTCGAGGCGTGATACACTCCGTCCGAGGTGGTGTCAATCAGGTCCTCTTCATCCAACGTCGCCCGCTTGTAGGACGACATCTGAAAGGTTAAATGGAGGAAAGATTCCCTTAGAGCTTCCATACCAACCAGCAGCAAGTCTTCAGCTCAGCCTGGGTCAGAACGCGAGTCTTAAACAGTCTACTGGAATATCCTGATAACAGGGGCCATCAGACCGACTGTGTCATATCAGGTCCAACAGACCAGAGGAAACACTCTGGTCACTGGATATGAGGGTGTGGGGGGGCTTTCCTTCACCTCCCCCCAACCTCCTGCCTACCAAAACGCGTCTGTCGGCTCCTCTCGGGGGTTTAAGCTCGGTCAGAAGTGAAACGTGTGCTATCTTTGTTTCCTTTATCTTCTTGTTTTAGGTCCTTGTTTTAGTTTGAACTTTCTCCCCTCAAGCCCAGGCACTCAGGAAAAACAGGAAGGAGAGAGAGGGACTTGATCAACTTGTGTAGAGAGTGTGAGAGAAAGGGCGTGCGTGTGTGTGCTTGTGTATTTGAGTGTGTGTGTGTGTGTGTGTGTGTGTGTGAGTGAGAGAGAGAGAGAGAGAGAGAGAGAGAGAGAGAGAGAGCATTCCAGTGTGGTTTCATTTAGAACAGGGAGGGAACTTTTGGAGTTTGGGACACGCCCACCCTTCCCTGTGCTCTGGCGCCAGTGGGCGGAGTCTCTCACTTGGCCATGCCCACTCAATGCCTTTCGGGCTTGCCTGGGTCACTGTCACCCGATAGTTTGGAAAGCCAGTGACTCCTGTCCACCCTGAGGCATTTAATACAACGTCTGCTCATGTTCTGCCCTTCACTCTCCACCCCGGCTGCTGATCACATACTAATACACATACTACACTAGTGTGTTCCATTCTGAAGGCAGCTGCCTCGCTCGTCACTGCCTTCTAAGGCAGCTCTCTTATTGGGCAGCATCTAACTGAAAAGGGACCTTGTAGGCCTCGCATTGGGGACAGCGCTTCAGAGCCATCAAACGCCTTAATGGTCACTGCGCTGTTCATGTTTTATCTGTTTACTCGCAGTCGCTGGTTAGTTTACACGCCCCTCCACTAAAGGTGGATCAGCTCAGGGTAGAAGGACGGCTCCGACTCTACAGCAGCCGTTTCCCTGCATCCACACTGCTGTGAGATTGTGTATCTGAAGAACAGCTGATTTAAGGAGTCATATCCATCGGTATATACTCGACTCAGCAGCCCAGAGAAACACAGATGATCACGACTGTTCGTTTATAAACCATTTCAGTTCATCCACCTTTAATCAACCTGCTTTATTTCTAACACACAAAGGATGAACAGTAACGTTCCGGTTAATTCTGGACAAAATGCATCAGAAACAGGGGAAAAAGGGATCCACCACAATCTGTTAAACAGCTAATATGCATTTTATTTGAATCATTATCTGATTTATGAGCTCCTGGTCTGAAATGTATCCGTCGGTTTTCACCTCACGCTGCTGTGGCTGTGGTAAGTACAGCAATAACAAGCGGAGCAGCAGAAACAAGCGTCTGTAGTGTTTATTAAAAACATTTTATTTCTGAGCTTCAACGCCAGTTCCAGTGGTTTTCACCGTTCAGGGAGAACGTCAGTGCCCCAAATACGCTCGGCAAGTCCAGCTGCCTTCGTTCATTCAGCCCAGTTTTCTCCCTGTGACTGCTCCTCTTCCTCAGCACCTCAGACAGCCGCTCCTCCTACTCTGCCCTTCGGACGGCCGCTCCTCCTGCTCGGCCCCTCGGACGGCCGCTCCTCTTGCTCGGCCCCTCAGACGGCATCTCCTCTTGCTCCTCCTCCTCAGCCCCTCGGATGGCTGCTCCTCCTGCTCAGCCCCTCGGATGGTCTCTGCTCTTGCTCCTCCTGCTCGGCCCCTCGGATGGCCGCTCCTCTTGCTCCTCCTGCTCAGCCCCTCGGACGGCCGCTCCTCTTGCTCGGCCCCTTAGACGGCATCTCCTCTTGCTCCTCCTCCTCAGCCCCTCGGATGGCTGCTCCTCCTGCTCAGCCCCTTGGATGGCCTCTGCTCTTGCTCCTCCTGCTCGGCCCCTCGGATGGCCTCTCCTCTTGCTCCTCCTGCTCAGCCCCTCGGACGGCCGCTCCTCCTGCTCGGCCCCTCGGACGGCTGCTCCTCCTGCTCGGCCCCTCGGACGGCCGCTCCTCCTGCTCAGCCTCTCGGACGGCCGCTCCTCCTGCTCGGCCCCTCAGACGGCCGCTCCACTTGCTCCTCCTCCTCAGCCCCTCAGATGGCTGCTTCTCCTGCTCAGCCCCTCGGATGGCCGCTCCTCTTGCTCCTACTGCTCGGCCCCTCGGATGGCCGCTCCTCTTGCTCGGCCCCTCGGATGGCCTCTCCTCTTGCTCGGCCCCTCGGATGGCCTCTGCTCTTACTCGGCCCCTTGGACGGCCTCCCCTCTTGCTCATTGCTCGGCCCCTCGGACGGCCGCTCCTCCTCCTCAGCTCCTCGGATGGCTGCTCCTCCTGTTCGGCCCCTCGGACGGCCGCTCCTCTTGCTCGGCCCCTCGGACGGCCTTTCCTCTTGCTCGGCCCCTCTGACGGCCTCTCCTCTTACTCGGCCCCTTGGACGGCCTCACCTCTTGCTCGGCCCCTCGGACGGCCGCTCCTCTTGCTCGGCCCCTCGGACGGCCTTTCCTCTTGCTCGGCCCCTCTGACGGCCTCTCCTCTTACTCGGCCCCTTGGACGGCCTCACCTCTTGCTCGTTGCTCGGCCCCTCGGATGGCCACTCCTCCTCCTCAGCCCCTCGGATGGCTGCTCCTCCTGCTCGGCCTCTCCGCCGCTGTAGCATTTGTTCCTGAGGACAGAAGAAAATCCCTAAATACTGACACTGAACGCTACTAAACAGTGAACAGCCAGTACTTTAAACCGGACTCTCTCGGTGTGTTTACACGGTTAGCCCGCTGGCTAAGCTAACTAACGCTGGCTTTATCTTACCTTAGCTAACAAGGCCCTACAGCGCTTCCCACCACGCCACCGTGCCGCCTACACAAATACAATTCATCAAACAGCAAAGACAGAAGTGAAGAAGTAACTTACATTCGTAAAATCCTCGGTCAGCAAAAAACGGCCGCTCCTCCGCCCGGCTGCTCAGACCAGAGTGATGGAACTCTCAGGTGAACTGTATTGTGGGACCGCCTTCACCGACAAGGATACATGCGATCCCGCCTTCAGATTTGGTCAAAGTAAGGCACCTTAAAAAGCAGCTGCCTTACTCTGCTTTCCGAATGGGACAGCACTCATCTCGGAAGCGCACAAATGCTGCCTACTTAGGCAGCTGCCTTCCGATTGGAACACACCAGTATTGCACACTAGTGTTTTGGTTCTGTGTTCTAGACTTCACTGGCGCCTGAACTAGTCTAAACTACACAAAGCTTCTTTAGTCTTGCACTGGAGCTTTGAGGCTAACGTAGCTAACAAGGAATGGAAACTTACAGCCACCAGTAAATCATCACACGTTTGCCTTGGAGGTTAAACGATCACAGACAGGCCTGTTTAAGTGGCCTCTGGTGCTGTTTGACACACTGTTTACTATAGAAATGAACAAAAGCACAGACAAAGTCCAGAATTCAAGATGAGTGCTACTGTTTTTAGCTGTATGATGTACGTTTGTCCTTATTCATAGATAAAAGCGCATCACACAGAGTCAGAAACTACATAAGCAAGTCTACACGACTGTCCCGGGTCTTGGTTTTCTGCTGATGTCCTGGTGTACCTGTAAGCACAGCAGGGCTAAAGGGTTTATATACAGTAAGAAGAGTTGCTGAAAAGAACTTTGGGTCAGTAAAGCTAAAGCAGCTGCTATGAAAGAATGCATTTCTGGACAGAACATGGACGGATGAGTCACTTGCACAGATTTATGCAGATTTGCAGAGGCTACTTCACTAAAAAGCATCTTGCATTTGGAGTCTGTACAGTCAGTATTTCTCAATCCACTTAACGCTATTTTATATGACGTAATTTCATATAAAATGCTTTAAACTTTGCTTCTCTTTGAGGTAAGCAGGACTGCAATGATCAAATTCCATAAACTTATAATATAATTGTAAAGTCATCTGAATTATCGATTTACCACGTTTATGAAAACAGGTGTGAACAAAGGTTCAGTGTTTTAGAGCTAATTCAAGCCAAATCTTACCTTGTAGAACACTCAAATACACAACATGGTACTGGAAAGGATATTTAGTTAAATTAACTGAATATTCTATATTTCCAAAAGTTTCCAGTCACCCATCCAAATCACTGAATTCAGGTGTTCCAGTCTCTTCCGTGGCCACAGGTGTATAAAGCCGAGCCCCTAGGCCTGCAGACTGCTTCTACAGACATTAGTGAAAGAATGGGTCGCTCTCAGGAGCTCAGTGAATTCCAGCCTGGTGCCGTGATCGGACGCCACCTGTGCAGCAAGTCCAGTCGTGAAATTTCCTCACTACTAAATATTCCACAGTCCACTGTCAGTGGGATTATAACAAAGTGGAAGCGATTGGGAACGACAGCAACTCAGCCACGAAGTGGTCGGCCACGTAAAATGACAGAGCGGTCAGCGGATGCTGAGGGGCATAGAGCGCAGAGGTCACCAACTTTCTGCAGAGTCCATCACTACAGACCTCCAAGCTTCATGTAGCCTTCAGATCAGCTCAAGAACAGCGTAGAGAGCTTCATGGAATGGGTTTCCATGGCCGAGCAGCTGCATCCAAGCCTTACATCACCAAGCGCAACGCAAAGCGTGGAATGCAGTGGAGTAAAGCGCCGCCACTGGACTCTAGAGCAGTGGAGACGTGTTCTCTGGAGTGACCAATCACGCTTCTCCATCTGGAAATCCGATGGACGAGTCTGGGTTTGGTGGTTGCCAGGAGACGGTACTCGTCTGACTGCATTGTGAGTGTAAAGTTTGGTGGAGGGGGGATCATGGTGTGGGGGTGTTTTTCAGGAGTTGGGCTCGGCCCCTTAGTTCCAGTGAAAGGAGCTCTTAAAGCTTCAGCACCAAGAGGTTTTGGACAATTCCATGCTCCCAACTTTGTGGGAACAGTTTGGGGACGGCCCCTTCCTGCTCCAACATGACTGCACACCAGTGCACAAAGCAGGTCCATAAAGACATGGATGAGCCAGTTTGGTGTGGAAGAACTTGACTGGCCTGCACAGAGTCCTGAAGGCAGATGAGCGAATACTTTTGTCCATACAGTGTATCTTTTTCTGCGTATGAATACAAACTTTTCCGTGTACGCAGTAAATAAAGTGGATGAATCTGAAGTGGATAAACTTCTATCTGTCTATGACAAGATCAGTATCATCTGTAACCAGCAGCGTCACTCAGTCATTCCAACAAGTAAATTAAACAAACAAATCTCAGCACTGAAAACTGTTTGAAGTCCAACACTGCATTCCTCCTCACTATATCAACACTTTCCAAAAGCAGAGCTGCTGCAGCTTCTCCAGTTGGAGCTCTTCTCCCGTCCTGTTTCATCACCTCTTACTGTAAAGTGTGCATGTAAAACAGCTCCAAGGCTGCTGTGTAAACTGTTGGGTGGTATTTGCATAAACAGATGTAAAAATATGCGCCTGCAGTATCTATAAGGGATCCACCAACACTGCCCATTCCTCTGTTTCTCATTATCAGGTTCTGGATGTCTGGCTCCTCTCCTTAAAGCGAGAGTTTGGCCAGAAATGAAATCGAATTTACCTTGGCTTGGAGGTTAAACGATCACAAACAGACCTGTTCAAGTGGCCTCTGGTGCTGTTTGGCCACTTTTACAATAAAAAAAGCACAGACAAAGTGCAGAGTTCAGAATAACTGCCGCTGTTTTTAGCTATATGATGCACTTCTGTGCATCATACAGTGTCAGAAACTACATAAGCGAGTCTAAGATAAGATAAGATAATCCTTTATTAGTCCCACAGCGGGGAAATTCACAGTATTACAGCAGCAGCAGAGTAACAGGAGTGAGGCACTCAGTAATAGAAATGAGAAACAGTATAAACAGTATAAACACTATAAATAATAAAAATTAAAGTTAAATCTCTAGACTATTTACAATAAAATAAGGACAATAATAAAATAAGAGTTGCATAAGATCTGTATTGCAGTTATGAACATATTGCACAATGAAAAATGTTTACATTATGAATGTGTGCATATTGTATAAACTGCTGTTCAATAGCTTAAAATCAATCGTCATAATATTAAAAGAATACTAACACGTCAGTGTCACGGCACTGAGAATGACCCAGCACCCACCACATTACCTGCTCTGTGGGGGTCCTGACCACTGAAGAACAGGGTAACAAAGGCCCGGTCCCATTTCACCCCTCGCCCCTACCACTGAGCCCTTAGCCCTCTGTTTTGCGTGTTCACACCAAAGAGGTCGGGTGTCCCGATGCTTGTTGAGATAGAGGGGTGGGGTGAAGTGTTAGGCCTCCCTGGCCCTCCAGACGGAGGTTTTTCAGAGACTCCAAAAGCGAGACGGAGAACAAGAGACCAGGGAAACCCACAAACGTGAGAATTTTCTCAGTTAAAAAATCACAATAACCCCAGTTTTATCTTAGTTTAATGTGGTTTCTGTGCATTTTGGTCGTTTTTCTTCATAAGAAGCATAAAAAAATCACTAATAGTACACTAATGTCTCGGAGCTAGCTGGGTAACTTTCCCGTTCCACCTTAAATAGTCCAGCAGTTCTGACGCCTGAAGTGCCAGGCTGTAAGTGCTGCTCCATTTAAGGTGGAACAGGAAAATTCAAACAAGAATCTGGAGAATATCTGACTTCAGCTTCACATCACTGAAGAATTAGGGGGGGTGATAATAAATAACTGCCCCCCTCTTTGAAGGCGTATGACCCCTAAATGTAACTAAAGCCCAGCAGTGAGGAGCTGGACTTTCCCCTCCTCTGCTGTCCCTGCAGACGGGCAGGGTCGCCTACAGAGCGGCGCTAGTAGCTGTTAATGAAGTGATGCTCTTTTATTAGAGGGGCCCATTTCAGAGGGAAGATCTCAACCACCGCCCTGTAGCTCAGGATCAAGGGGTGACACTCGGAAACAAGAGGTAGGGGTAAAAATAAGAAATGGGCCTAAATGTGCGGAGAAACAGCCGGACTACAGTCTAACGGTGGAACTACAGAGTGAAACTATATGGTCAGTGGAGCTGATAAAGTGGACAGTGAGTGTAGAAAGTTTGTAATGTTATTACTAATCGGGGTAAACTGTCCCTCAGCTCACAGTACTTCATGTCCAGCGGACCAGATTGGATCATTTCTGATGACATCAATTCTTTAATTAACCTACTCAGAATCATCTATAGCTCTTATCGTTAACGTTTCCAGATTTAAAACATCTTAATTGTTTTAACATGTTCAGCTTCTTAGTAATTATTTAAACCCATCAAGCTGCTCAAGCATGGTAGCACTGATTTATACACCTGTCTGCATTTCAATTAATCTCAGCTTAATAAAACATTGGTGCTGAACTTCTGAACAGCAGTGTGTTAGAGATACTTGACAAGCCGACGTGTAACGATTTAGGCGGTTTACAACTTGCTGATAAGCTTCCTTTACCTGCTCAGCCACATTGGGAGGGTTCTGAGTCCATTTTTTGGGTGCAATGTCGAGAAGGTACTACAGTTTTCCATGCAGCTACATTTTATGCAGCTGTTCACTGGTGGCCAAAACTCTGTGGTCTGCACAAAGCTCAGCTCCAGTTCCTTCAGCCAAACAGCGATTTCCAGCAGGCACGTACGAGGCGGCTGCCAGTCAAACCATCTTAGCCACAGATGCTGCTATCTTTCCTTCCACAAACTCAATCCAGAACGAACCCACACCCAGCCCAACACTGATAGGCATTTGGCTTATTATGCAACAACTGTGCCCAAGCCAGTTTCTCACGACCCGAGAAGGGCAAAGCGGTGTCGTCTCATGCGTGTGGAAAGGAGGAGGCAGTGCGAAGGAGAGGTAATGACAGGAAAGTTGACTTCTGCTTCCAACTCTGTGGGAGACGTGGATCTGTGGCACTTCGTGGTGGGAAACAGTGAATTATGAGCTTATTTTGTGGTATTTGGAAGGAAAAATATTACGCAAGCCAGAAGAACATGAGATTCCAAGGGGGGATAATTAAATAAATAAAAAGATTCCCCATAATCCCCCCTTATGTAAGTATTCTCCGTGTAAGATGCTCCGTGGCCCAAGTAAAAAAAGGAACCATTGCTGGAGCTTTTTGTAAACAGGCCTATTTGTATAGACCTGATTGACACCACCTTCCTAAAGTGGTGCCCCAGATATCGCTACAGTCAGATTTTCTGGTTTAAAGACGAGGACAACCCCCTTCAGAAGACGAGGACAACCCCCTTCAGAAGACGCACCTTGAAGGTGGGATGAACTTTTGAAAGGCTAGAGGTACTTTAGGGTGGAAACATGAAGGTGGGCTGCTGAAAGAAGCCATGTAGCTAACATTACTGCTAGGAAACTGTGTTTATCTGTACTTATTGGAAAAAAAACTACTTACTACGTTTTCAAAAAAGCTGGGAACATGGTGTAAAATATAATTATAAACAGAATGCAGTGACGTGAGAATCATTTAAACCCTATATTTAATTGATAATAGTACAAAGACAACATATCAAATATTAAAGCTGAGAAATTGTATTGTTTTTTTAAAAAATGTATTTCCTTTTTGAATTTGATGCCAGCAACATGGTTCAAAAAAGTTGTTTCATCACCTCTTTTAACAACACTAAGTGTTTGGGAACTGAGGAGATACTGTGTAAGGGTCCAGCCGGTCCCACCTGCTGCCAGCAGAGGGCAACGGCAGCAAGGTGTCCAGCCTGCACCACCTCCTGCCAGCAGAGGGCGACGGCAGCAAGGCATCCAGCCTGTGCTGCCAGCAGAGGGCAATGACGGCAAGGGGCCATAACTTCAGTAAACACCAATTCCCAGAAGCCCGTGAGCTGATTAGGTTAACTCAACTCACCTGCTGATGCCACTACTTAAGGCTGTGGCAAAGGGCAGTGTTTGTCACACCTTTGTAGAGGGGTGACTGGTATGGTACTTAGTAAAAGAAAAGAAAAGAAAAGAAAAGAAAAGAACTGAACTGAACTGAACTGAACTGAACTGAACTGAACTGAACTAACCCGAAACTAAAAAAGAGAGAAAAAGGAGGGCCAAGAAAAGAAACCACCCCGAAACTAAAAAAAGGGAGAAAAAGGAGGGACGAGAAAAGAAACTGGCATGGAACTAAAGAGTTTGATACAGGATTTCAGCTGCTCATCAGTTCCAGGGTCTCCTATGTCGTATTTTTCATTTCACAATGAGCCAAATGTTTTCAGATGGTGACCGGTCTTTAGTCACCAGACTCTCTTAAATCAAAGCGATGCTGCTGTAATACATGCAGAATGTGGTTTGACATCGTCTTGCTGAAATAATCAAGGCCTTCCCTGAAAAAGACGTCGTCTGGATGGCAGCAGATGTTGCTCTATAAGCTGAATATCATTCAGCATTAATGGAGCAATCACAGATGTGCCAGTCAGCCAAGGCACGCGCACTAATGCCCCGTCCTGTATCAGAGAGGTTGGCTTTGAACTGTTTGCTGATATCAAGCCGGATGGTTCCTCTCCTCTCCTTTAGCCCGGAGGACGTGCTGTCAGTGATTTACCAAAAAAAATCTAATTTTGATTATCAGACTACAGAACATTTTTTATTTTTTCCCCCCTATCACTTCAATCCATCTCAAAATAGCTCAGCCCAGAGAAGGTGGCAGCGTTTCTGGATCATGGTTTCTGCTTTTGGATGGTGAAGTTTTAACTTGTATTTGTGGAGGAAGTGATCAATTGTGGCCCCGAAGATCCCAGCCATGCAATACTGGTTTTCAGCCTTGTCCTTAATAGAGATTTGTCCAGATTCTTTGAATATTTTAATGATATTAAATACTGTAGATTTTTCTTTTTCACGTTGAGATGTTCTGTTATTCATCAATTCTTGCACTATTTTTTTTTTTTTTTTTCACAAATCTGTAAACCCTCTCCTATCTTTACCATTGTCATGATAGGGCCCCTCCCAGTCCTGTCCATGTGTTCGTGTTTTGGTTTAGCCCATGTGTGTTTTTTGTTTTGGTTTCCATGTCCAGCCCCCTCGTTTTGTGACTCCACCCCTGATCGTTTCCACCTGTGTTCCCGCCTGTTCCTCATGTATTTAAAGCCTGTGTTTTCCCCCGTCTGGTCGCTGGTCTTTGTACTGTTGATTGCACTGTTCTGGTTTCTGTCATGTCTGTCCCATGATGAATGTGTTGGCACTATGACCCTGGACCGTTTGGACTATGACCCTGGATTTGCCCACAATAAAAGTCTTTTATCTCCGCATATGTGTCTGCCACCTCGCTCCCCGTTACAACCATCTTTTGCTGCCCTGTTGCCCCTGTCACAACATTTTTGAATCATGCTGCTGGCATCAAATTCAGAGAGGGATATAAAAAATTCTGATTTAACATCTGATTTGTTGTCTTTGTACTATTTTCAATTGAACATGGGATTTAAATGATTCACATATCATTGCATTCTGCTTATATTTACATTTTAGACAGTGTCCCAATTCTTTTGGAAAGTTTAGGGCCCTGATGTTTGCAGTGAAAGAACACTGACTGTGAAATCATGAATCCTGTCAAACCCGTGAGGCTGAGGGACGCAAGAGCATCGCATGACCTCATAACTTTTTTTTTTTTTTTTTTTTTTTTTTTTTTTTTTTTTGCCATTTTACCCTTGGCTAGATCACTAACAGCACGCTTCCATCAAAGCGTTCACTTCTGCTTCATCTTTATGCATCAAATTGTCCAGCCAAAGAGTGACGCAACTTTCCGTTAGAAAGCTTGAAGTCCCAGGATTCAATTCCCAAAAAACATCTTATGATCCATTATTTATAGCAGTTATGATCACATTTGCAACATGAGCATCGAATAAGCCAACGGCAGATCATCTGCGGGTGCTTACCTTCAAAGCCTCGCCGCTCTCCAGAGATGCATCGTAATCCAAAACGTGGTTTTGATAACACGGCAAGACTCGGATCAGTATAGAGATCAGAGTCGGGAGGAAATGAACTCTTCCATTCTAGTCTCTGTTACTCTGAGTCAGTCATTCAGTTATTCTGACTGTTGGATTAAAAACCTGAGTGTAACTTTTTAAATAAGACCAACATCATGACTGCAGCCCAAAGCATGTAGGGTCAGGGCTCCTTCTACTTTGGGCATGCCATTTCAGGCAAAAGTTCAAAAAGGCTGAAATACACTACATGATGCCTCATTTCTTTTTCGGGATAGAATAATAAGCAGACGGGTGTGGAGTTTTAATGAGTTTCCTCAAAAATGACTACTTTTAAAATGACTAAAATAAGTGAGTCATGTAAAAATCATTCAATTAGAAATGATTGAAATGAAGTTGGTCATCTAGCCGAGGCAGGCAGATCTCTTCGGCAGAAAACAGGCCTAACGTTTGCATGTACGGGACAGGAGGAACTTCTGACCCAGGCACAGGCAGTGCATTACGCAAAAGGGATTTTTGATAAGACACCTGGAGAAGCCGGAGAAACCCTGCCTGCACAACAAAAATACGAAAACAAGCGAGCTCCTAATTAGAAGACTAGATAAGAACTGGCAAAAACTGAGCCAAATTAATGAGGAAAGTGTCCAACTAAGGCCTTGAGGAGGCCAGAATGACTCGATACAGAAAAGATGAGAAAATATATCTGAAAGGTTTTCAAAAGACTTGGTAAACCAAGACGTAATGGAAACCAAAAGGTGATTCAGGGACATGTACCAAAGGGAGGGGTGAAGAGCTCCCCCTGAAATGGGATATAAAAAAGGACGCTTTGTAGTGATCTTTACATTTGGTTGCCACCTGAAGCTGGGCTTTTTTTTTCCTCCCTTCCACAAGAACTCAGCGGCTGAAGTCTTTTATTCTATGCTCTTTCATTATTGATTGAAATACTCTTACTCTTTTGTACCACAGTACAGAATAGTCTTAGTATTTAAACCTCATATGTCGGGGCTTTGGGCGAGGAGAAAATAGCTCTCGGTCCCGACACGGGGTTGTACTCCTGTGCCAAGTAACCTGTCAAATTTCTTGTCCCAAGTATTTACTTGCTTGGAATCCATGTTCTCAGCAAGTATGCAGAGTTTTGGCATGTGCTGGCACAAACCCTGCTGGCACAAACCCTGCTGGCACTGGGCCGCATATTTGGACCCTTTCCTAGCTCACTCCCTCAGCACAGCAGATGTGGATGTGTGTGCCGGGTCAAAGGGACAAACCAATCCCAACCGAACCCAGTCATCCGCAAGAAGGGCTGCACAATGTCATCACGGTACGTGTCCACAGGAAGCACATCGCAGTAAACGGAGACAGACCGGCAGAGCACCACAGCCACATCTCACCTGCAGTGATTAGTGGATGAAGTCGACAAAGCTATGAAAAATGGTGATTACAGATTATACAACCGTTTAGTTCCGGCCGCGCAAGCTGACTGAGTACCGTTCTAACTCTGCTGTATTTCACCATAACATCACAGGTTTCTCACAAACAGTCACTCCACTGAGACGCTGTTGCTAAGCAACGGCTCTGACAGCTGTAGGAGACGCTCAAGCCGTTTGAACGTTTTTACTTCTGACTTTGCCACAGACAGAAAACGGACGCTGTTAAGATCACATCTGACCGACAGCCGATTTGGTCCGACTCTGAAGACGAGACGACGCTAAATTCCCAAACTGTCGTCTCCACTGAGCAGCTTTTCAGTCGGCAGCTGTGACAGAAGAACAGCTGAACAACCTGGAATCAGCCAGAAATGAACCCAACACCATTTGCCAAACTAAACGGGCTGTAAGAAGCTTTACAGACCGGCTGGAACAAAACAACATTAATACTGATCTGGAGAAACTGACCAAACTGAGCTGAACCTGATATTGGCTCAGTTTTATGGCTCAGTCTGCACTTAAAAAGGTGAGGCTTACAGCAGACTGAGCAGCGAGTGGGCGGAGCTCATTAATGTAGCAACAATCTGCTCGTTAAGGAGCTATAATTAGGAGGAAGGAACTGAACATTTAAAACATATTAAACGCCGCGTTCACGGCCAGTTTATTCATTTCTTACTGTACTTATTTAACCGCTGTATTAAAGCAGTAGATCACTCGAGGAGGGAGTTCTCACCAGTAACATCACGGCTGTGATCTACGGCGCCTACATCACAGCCGGGATGATATTTCATGATAAAATGATCGGGTTCTGCTGCTTAAACGGAACGCTCTAGAATGCCATATGGTCATGTCTATGACTTGCGCCATGCGTCGGACACAAGGCCAACAGTTCACCCTGAGATGCGCTACAGTCCCCAGTATGCATGGCAGCACAAAGACGGCTGGTATCTGGTTCTAACAAATGGGCAGTTCTGCATAACTTTTATATAAACACCTGTTCAAGTCGTGGCAACACCAAGGTGGCCCAAAGGTTTACTGAGATTTATCAACACGGCCCTGGAGTTCGACACCCTGATATACGCCATCACTGTGACAGACTGCAATACACAACAGGAAACGCAGGGGGCGACACAGCCTCAGTTCTGCAGCACCACAAAAAAAAGCTAGTCACGCAGACGGAACCGGAGAAGGGTCAGAAGCACACGATGGCATGATTTAACTTGAGCTGTGAATGCACAACATCCACGGTCACATCTCAGTGCAATGCATAGACTTTCTACATGAGACCTGCAGAAGATCAGTGATGCACATCACTCGTTAGCACTGATGAGTAAACGAGATTACACACGACACCCTAGACCCCATCCATCCTAACAGTAGATCTTCAATCACATCCCCAAAATGCATAATCTGATATTAATAACTGTGTGTGTGTGTGTGTGTGTTTTAGGCAGGGCATAAATGAGCATCACTGGTTGTCGTGGTAACTATCACATTGCATTCTTCGCCCATTACGTGTAGCCTCTAATGTCCCTTAACATCACTCGACATCCACAACCGTTCACAGACGGAGGCTATGACCTGCCTCAGCGCCGGCTGCATCCTGTCTGACGCTCTGGGGGAAGAGGTGTGTCTCTATCATCCATCTGCCCCAGAGGAAGAGGGTAAGAGGAGGTCAGAGAGGTAAATGTCACGTCCACTGTGAACAGACACCAGCCCGTTTCCCACAGCATGTTCTCTTAAGTTTACTTCTTTATTTTCACACTGGAGCAACAAATTGACTCGATCTGAGGCAAAAGCCTGATTTAAGCAAGTGGTGGTTACAGTTCTAATTGTTAATTTTTAAAAAGAAGCTTTGGACGTTTCTGACAGAAGGGAAAACCTGTAAATTCAAATTTTCATCAAATGACTTAGTACGGCACTAATTAGGACTGACCTCTTGCAGCGGTTTTGGGTCAGTAAAGCTGGTCTCAGATCAGCGTAAAAGGCCAAACCGTGCCTGGAGCTTGCCCTCGACTTATTTCCTGACTGAAAGCTGTTTCAGATGTGTGGTCTGTGAGGACTGTGACCGCTCAGTAGTCAGGGTTGCTGCAGTAGCTCATGCTGCCATTCAACAAGCCAGTAAGCCACAGGCATGCATCTGTAATTCGTCACTGATCCTGTAAACCAGTCGATCATTTGTGGCACGAGAGCATTCCCAGAGGATGACTAGAGAGAGAGAGAGTGTGTGTGTGTGTGTGTGTGTGTGTGTGTGTGTGTGTGTGTGTGTGTGTGTTTTATGGCCTACAGTATCAGATCCTACCTACCACACACACACACACAATGTAGAAGCTATTTTACTGTCACAACCTTGTATCTCGTATAAAAGTAACTACGCAGGTCAAACATTCTTGGCTATGAATGAAGATTTAATTCTACAACATTTTTATATCATTTTCTGTTTGTTAAACTTTTGACAGAATGCAAAAAGCATCAAATGATGTCAAAGCCTCAAAGTAAATCGCTGATGGAACAAAACCTCGTATCTCCAAAACGGTAACTTTACAGAAGAAGGAAAAGACCTACTTTTACTTCTAATGTAAGTCTAATTTTTCTAAGTAATTCTAGGCCGTTTCTTTTGGTCCATTCATCATAAAATGTACACGATGTAAAGGGCAGCAGGTTCAAATGATTTCCAAATGATGTCAAACTGAAATATTCTGACAGCAGTGATGCATAACAAGCATATATAAACACTCTGACCACTCTTGGCCTTTATTACAGCTTCTGTTTTATTCATTTTTGTTTTTCTTGAAATTTGCAGGGATATTTCAGCTCTTCTGCTGTTCAGTCGTAAAAGTTGGTCCTATTTTATCCTTTATACAAGTAGCGGCTGCACATTTGGCCTCCTCCATCCATAAAACCTCATCTTTTTGTGTCCGTCTCCTTTCCTCAGTGAGGTTCTTCTCAATCAGCTACACGTCCTTTCAGACCCACAGCGCTGAGTGGTCTTCTCACGGTGGAAGGATGGGCAGAGACACCTGTGGATGTTTTCAGATCTGAAGCAGCTTGATGTTCTCCTCTCTCTCAGAGATCAAAGCTTTCAGTGCTGCTTATCTGATGGGGGCAGTTTTTGGGTTGACCAGGTTCCACAGATCCTTTTTTTTTTTTTTTTTTTTTTTTTTTTTGGACAGATCTTTAAATCCAGTTTTGAAAACTGCTTTTTTCATCACGTCATTTGACATTCCTGCTCTTTATACAAGTGGACTGTCTTCTATCTAATCTCAAACATCGCCTTCGAAATGAATAATGTACTTAACAGACGTTTTGACTGGAAATTAAAGAAATGAAGGGTCAGAGGTGTGTGTGTGTGTGTGTGTGTGTGTGTGTGTAAGACATGGGACAGTATTACCTACAGATATTTACATTTATATAATACACACAGGACATAAGATCGACTACAGATACTTGTACAGTACTGTGCAAAAGTCTTGGCACCCAAGACACATTTTCAAAATCTATTTGTGTAGTTTGTGTTTATTTGCTGAGAAAAGTGTTAATGTTTGAATAAACAATTCATAGGTGTGTGTGTGTGTGTGTGTGTGTGTGTGTGTGTGTGTGTGTGTGTGTGTGTGTGTGTGTTTTATATATATATAATAAACAGTGATTTTTCTGGATGTTGGTGTGTTTGTTTACCCATCTCCAAGCCTCTCCTCCTCGAGGAAGTCCAGTATTATATGTAGTTAAAAAGCAGCTCCTGGTTTGACCAATCAGTGCTCAGTAAATTGAGCTCATGATGTAATTGATGATATTAACGAGTCTCTGTGGCGGCTGTGAAGGTGTCCAGGAAAAATATGGACCCGAGAAATTCTTGTTACTGTTTATTGTTTTTCTGTTTATCTGAATTATGAATACGACTTTATTCTAATGTATATTGTGATAAACTCGCTGCTGAGGTCAACTGATTAAAAATTTGCTTAGATGCCCAAAACTCTCACGTGTGTGTGTGTGTGTGTGTGTGTGTGTGTGTGTGTGTGTGTGTGTGTGATTTCATACAGGACGTATGTTTACGTCCTGATGTTAAAACTCGTGTTTAGTGTGTCTGAGAGACGAGTAAAGTGGAGTATCTCACTGTGGTTACATAAGTCAGGTCAGGAGGTTTGTGGCTCAGTGGTTTTGGGCTGATTTTTCAGACACAGAAGCCTCTTGTTTGTGAGACATAAACACACTTGATAAACTCATGTGCTCCCAGCCAGGACACTTTCTCTTCTTCTGTTTCTCACGCATGTCTAATGGTCTGAGAACCAAATGTTCAGAAAGGGTCAGAGTCCTACCAGCATCCAGGAGCGCAGCTTGAATTTAATGCCTCACGTTCGGCCAAGTTATTTAACAGCTTGGAGAAACGTTAAAGAATAAGTTCACGTTGGCGCCAAGTTTCTCCACAAACAGATATGCAGACTGTTACTCCCGCACTGTCTCTGGATATTAGAACAAAGAGTTCGGGATTTGATTTTTTTTATTTATATGAACTGGAATGAAGATTTAAAAAAAAAAATTAGATTAAATTCGAAGACCTTTACAGACCTTTCACTTTCCTGGAATCTGCTTTGTGTTTGTCTGTTTTGTCCAGTCTTATAACTACACTATATCCAAAAGTATTCGGTCATCTGGCTTCACACGCATATGAAATTGAGTGACATCTCATTCTTAATCCATAGGGTTTAATATGATGTTGGCCCACACTTTGCAGCTATAACAGCTTCAGCTCTTCTGGGAAGGCTTTCCACAAAGGTTAGGAGTGTTTATGGGAACTTTTGGCCGTTCTTCCAGAAGCACATTTGTGAGGTCAGACACTGATGTTGGACGAGAAGGCCTGGCTCACAGTCTCCACTCTAATTCATCCCAAAGGGGTTCTATGGGGTTGAGGTCAGGACTCTGTGCAGGCCAGTCAAGTTCTTCCACACCAAACTGGCTCATCCACGTCTTTATGGACCTGCTTTGTGCACTGGTGCTCAGTCATGTTGGAACAGGAAGGGGCCGTCCCCAAACTGTTCCCACAAAGTTGGGAGCATGAAATTGTCCAAAATCTCTTGGTGCTGAAGCTTTAAGAGTTCCTTTCACTGGAACTAAGGGGCCGAGCCCAACTCCTGAAAAACAGCCCACACCATGATCCCCCCTCCACCAAACTTTACACTCGGCACAATGCAGTCAGACAAGCACCGTCTCCTGGCAACCGCCAAACCCAGACTCGTCCATCAGATTTCCAGATGGAGAAGTGTGATTGGTCACTCCAGAGAACACGTCTCCACTGCTCTAGAGTCCAGTGGCGGCGCTTTACACCACTGCATTCCACGCTTTGCGTTGCGCTTGGTGATGTAAGGCTTGGATGCAGCTGCTCGGCCATGGAAACCCATTCCATGAAGCTCTCTACGCTGTTCTTGAGCTGATCTGAAGGCCACATGAAGTTTGGAGGTCTGTAGTGATTGACTCAGCAGAAAGTCGGTGACCTCTGCGCTCTATGCCCCTCAGCATCCGCTGACCGCTCTGTCATTTTACGTGGCCGACCACTTCGTGGCTGAGTTGCTGTCGTTCCCAATTGCTTCCACTTTGTTATAATCCCACTGACAGTGGACTGTGGAATATTTAGTAGTGAGGAAATTTCACAACTGGACTTGCTGCACAGGTGGCGTCTGATCACTGGAATTCACTGAGATGATCTGTTCTAAGCTGGACTGACTCCACACACCCCGCCTCGCCTCGCCTCCAGGCTTTTACTCTACTGCTCTGTTTTAAAACATTCGGTTATGAAAAGGAACAAATACCAACTTTTCACCTGGAGAACCTGATTTAAGCTCCACAATCAGACCTTAAACCCACTGCTGGAGCAATGATGGTTTCAGCCCAAGCTGCTTCATGAATGATGCACAGTACAGGGCAGCCAATCAGAACAGAGGTCATTTGTATATATTAGCCATATGAGCGGTAACAAACGGCCTATAATAAGAGACTGGAAAATGTTCTTATTAAAATTATGACAGTTTTTGGCACATAGAACCACATCAGTGTTAGACGTGGAATTAAGTAGGGGAAATAAAATTACTGAGTGACTGGGTTTGGTCAGGATAATCAATAAATAAGGTTAATTTGCATATTGAAACCTTCTGTGAGATCAGAATTCCAAAAGCTAACATTGCAATTAACAGTTCAACATACAGGCCTGATTTAAGCTTCAAAACCTCTACGAAGGCCATCGCTCCACTTCACTGCCCTCAGATCTTTGTTCCATGTTGACAAACTTTCTCCTATTTTTAAAGCAAGCAGATCCAGACGTTACGCAAGTCTGGACCTTCAGGAGGGATTCCAGAAGTTCTTACATGCTCAAAAAAAAACCCTTTAAAATCTCAACTCAAACATGACTGAGGTGTCCTTGAGCAAGACACCTAACCCACAATTGCTCCCCGGGTGCCGTGGATAGGGCTGCCCACCGCTCCGGGCAAGTGTGCTCACTGCCCCCTAGTGTGTATGTGGTGTTTCACTTCACGGATGGGTTAAATGCGGAGGTGGAATTTCCCCGTTTGTGGGATTTTAAAAAAGTATCACTTCACTTGAGCAGATCAAATTTATTTGTATAGCACTTTTTACAACTGATGTCACAGAATTCCAAGTAATTCCCGGTCATCTCTCAGCTCCTTAGAATTCTGACTTCCTCTCAGGAACCTGTGACGAAACGAAGGCCGCTGATAAAGAAAGAAACCGAGGCCAGTTCCTGACCTCTGACGTCAGATGACTCTCTGTGTTTGTACCAACAGAGACCACAGGAGACCCCATGTGGGTCGTAGAAGTTTAAAGGGGAATTCCAGATTTTTCCAAGTTTCAACTAAATTAAATCATTTAAGATCCAAGCAAATCATTCAAAGTTGTTTAATGTGCAAAAAGCCCTTCCAGAGCAATGCTGCGAGTCAGAGCTGTTCACAGTGGTGGTGACAGGAGCTCGACGTCAGGAGAGTTTAATGCCTCTGAAAGTCTCACAGAAAGCTGCTCCACGAAACGGCTACAGATACGACGGCCTGAGTCACTGCATCGGTGTTTTCTGGGGTAGGTTTGAGACTTTGGGCATTAACCATGTTTTTAGACGCGCATGTGCAGGGTGGAGAGGTACATGCAGGGTGTTTTTAAGGAAAACTTAATTATTAAAAAATAAACGTACTACCAACTGAAAAGCTTTATTCCCCATAATTTCACCATCATTAACATCTGAATATAAAACTCAGACAACACGTGTAGGTTCACTGGTGGTGTTGGAGAGTAAATAAAGTGACATCACAACCTCTGGTTCCTATAAGCACCACTGTAAAGAAATGAGACGGTAAGTTTCGCCGCTGTGAACATCAAACCACACTAAATGACTTTATTTACGCTTTTGTGCAGAAATTGTGAAATTTCCCCCAGTTTCTTTCTACTTCAGTCACATCTGTGCATTCACTCAAATATTAACAGTAACTCTGAACTGTACCAAATAAATCAAATCAAGTTTGAGCCTTCATGATACATCAAATCATTTAGGATTTGTTATTGAGCTACTGCGGTCAGATCTGGTTGGTTAGTGTAGTGGGTAACACCTCTGCCTTCTACACTGTAGACTGGGGTTCAAGCCCCCTACACTACACCAATAAGAGTCCTTGGGCAAGACTCCCAACACCACCTTCGCCTTCCTGCGTAAAATGATCAAATTGTAAGTCGCTGTGGATAAGAGTGTCCGCCAAATACCATAAATTACCCCCCCCCCCCTCGCTAATCACATACTGTACAGTCACTGTAATACCAAGCCTCATGCTGACCACTGCTGACCAGAATGACTCAGAAGGCCAGCAGCAGATCTTAAGGGCTGAAATGCTTTCGTAAATCTGATGCCCACGGTGACAGCAAATAGGGGGGATTTAACTGTTTCAGTCACAGCTTAAGCCAGTTTTACCCCAATTATAGCCACAAATCTCAATCAGCCCGTTTTCTGTTTATCACTCCAGAACCCGTCAAGTGTTACTCTTCACACGAGGTGACTGACTGTGGGCAGCGTCCTGTGACCACTGATGAAGGACTAGAGGATGATCAACTCAAACTGTGCAGCAGCAGATGAGCTGTCATCTCTCACTCTACATCTACAAGGTGGACCGACAAGGAAGGAGTGTCTAATAGAGTGGACAGTGAGTGGACACAGACACTGCTGTGTCTGATCCACTCGCACCAGCACAACACACACTAACACACCACCACCACCACCATGTCAGTGTCACTGCAGTGCTGAGAATGATCCACCATCCAAATAGTACCTGCTCTGTGGGGGTCCATGGGGGTCCTGACCACTGAAGAACAGGGTAACAGAGTATCAGAGAAACAGATGGACTACAGTCTGTAACTGTAGAACTACAGAGTGCAGCTATACAGTAAGTGGAGCTGATAAAGTGGACAGTGAGCGTAGAAACGAGGTGGTCGTCAGAATGCTATGGCTGACCGGTGTATATCAACATGATCCAAAGGGGACGTAAAAGGGTAGCAGCGTTTTACCTTGGAACTCCAGTTCAAGCTGCACCCATAAAAATCTAGAAAAGTCCTTGCGAAGCCACAAGACTCCGTCACCTCTCCACAAGGTTAGGATTTTACAGGTTGCGTAGTCCAGCCAAGGATTTAAGGCCATAGAAATCTGCCTCATGACCAAATGACATCATAACAGGACAATAAAATACGAAGATTGTTCTGCTTTTTTGTTTGTGAGGATGACGAAGCAGTTTGAAACCTTTACGCCCCACAGAGGGCCGTGATCGGGCTGCTAGGCCACTAATGAATCACGGAATTCGCAGATTTCAGCTGCACCTGAACAGCAGCGCTGAGTCTACAAGAAACAAGTCCCCACATGAAACCGAGGCGGCAGAGCTTTCCTCTACCTGACTGATTTTAAAGGGTTGCCTCCGGCCGTGTTTACTGCAGCAGGCAGAGGGCTCTCTTTACTTTAGCTCAGCCCTCCGTCTGTCTGAGTAATGATTAAACCCTGTCCACACTGCAGCGCCACAGGGTCAACCGCTGACCCTCCGTCAGGACAACACTACCGGCTTGGAAACCAGGGAAAAAAAATACGTCTCCGACCTTCAGTTTGGTCTCAAACATCTCTTTGTTCAGGTTTTATAAATCTGTGTACTTTTCTCAATTTCTCTGTTTCAAGGCCTTTCCCATCTGTCTGTCTGTCTGTCTGTCTCTCTCTCTCTCTCTCTCTCTCTCTCTCTCTCTCTCTCTCTCTCTCTCTCTCTCTCTCTCTCTCTCTCTCTCTCTCTCTCTCTCTCTCTCTCTCTCTCTGACTGTGTGTGTCTGTCTCACCCTGTGTGTGTGTGTGTGTGTGTCTCTCTCTCTCTCTCTCTCTCTCTCTCTCTCTCTCTCTCTCTCTCTCTCTCTCTCTCTCTCTCTCTCTCTCTCTCTCTCTCTCTCTCTCTCTCTGACTGTGTGTGTCTGTCTCACCCTGTGTGTGTGTCACTCTGTCTCTCTCTCTGTCTCTTTCTGACTGTGTCCCCCCCCCCCCCCCTCTCTCTCTCTCTCTCACCCTGTGTGTGTCTGTCTCTCTCTCTCTCTCTCTCTCTCTCTCTCTCTCTCTCTGACTGTGTGTGTCTGTCTCTCTCTCTCTCTCTCTCTCTGACTGTGTGTGTCTGTCTCTCTCTCTCTCTCTCTCTCTGACTGTGTGTGTCTGTCTCTCTCTCTGACTGTGTGTGTCTGTCTCTCTCTCTGACTGTGTGTGTCTGTCTCTCTCTCTGTCTCTCTCTCTGACTGTGTGTGTCTCTCTCTCTGACTGTGTGTGTCTGTCTGTCTCTCTCTCTCTCTCTCTCTCTCTCTCTCTCTCTCTCTCTCTCTCTCTCTCTCTCTCTCTCTGACTGTGTGTGTCTGTCTCACCCTGTGTGTGTGTCACTCTGTCTCTCTCTCTCTGTCTCTTTCTGACTGTCCCCCCCCCCCCCCCCCCCCCCCTCTCTCTCTCTCTCTCTCTCTCTCTCTCACCCTGTGTGTGTGTGTGTGTCTCTGTGTCTCTCTCTCTCTCTCTCTCTCTCTCTCTCTCTCTCTCTCTCTCTCTCTCACCCTGTGTGTGTGTGTGTGTCTCTGTGTCTCTCTCTCTCTCTCTCTCTCTCTCTCTCTCTCTCTCTCTCTCTCTCTCTCTCTAATAGAACAAACAAAAGCTAAGCTAAGTCAACAAACCTCTGCGACCTGATTAACCATTAAACTGGCCTCAGGAACTCCAGCGAGATTTCAGACAGTTCGGTTTAGTCCGGTTCTGGAGGATGAGTCTCTTACCATAACTCAGATTAATCCGGTCCTTCTTCCTCCAGCAGGTCCGTCGCTCCGTCCTGCAGAGGTCAATGTGTGACTGACCCTCTGCGGCGCTGCGAGTTTGAGCTTCTCTGTTTTATTATACTCGCTTTCTCAGCCAATCGCGCCGCTTCGCACCCTGCGCTGAGATTGGCTGGCAGTGTCCCGCCTCCTGTGCCATGATTGGTTAGTTTCTGGCCTCCTGCACTGTGATTGGCCCACATTGAGAACTAATTAGCAAAGCTAAATCGTTAAATGTGATTACAGATTATGTATTTTCGTGTTATTATAATGTTATAATACCCTGATAATTAAGATATTGTGTATTGCTTGTTAATAAATATAACATATTAATAAATGTGCAGAATATATATTTGTAAAATTTGTATAAATTATAGGAAAAATATAATCAGTTTATTTATTACATTTTATGTACAGTAATAAATTTAATATCTATCTATCCATCGGTCTATCCATCCGTCTGTCTGTCTGTCTGTCCATCCTTCTGTCTGTCTGTCCATCCTTCTGTCTGTCTGTCTGTCTGTCTATTTGGTGCAATTAGTTTCAAAAGTGTCCATGTGGTTTTACTGAGAGAGTCAGCAGCTCCATAGTGAATCAATCCACAGTGTGAGATAAAGAGCCAAAGCCGAGCCGTTAAGGAGGAGGAGCAGAGATCGTTATGAGATAAATGACCACATTAAGTGGGATCACGGTGGTAAAACGATAATGTCCCACTCTGTCATTCACTTCAGGGCTGTGGAAAATCTGATAGTATTTCTGTTCAATTAGCACCTCAGAGTTAATGTCTCTAAATAGCCATGACTCAATGTAGCACACAGTCCAGATTTATTTCGCTTAATGCCAGATTGAGGCTGAAGTGCTGCACTGAACGATATGTAAAAACTCCAAACATCACATTAATCACAATGTCTTCTAGCTGTATTAGTGTTGTTATTATTAGGGGTTTGAATTCCAAATGGAAATTCGTATGCAGTGCTAATGGTTCCAACTGGTTCTACCAGATTGGAAGTCCAAGTGATTTCAGCCTGTAACACTGATGGTCCCAACCTGTACCTTGAAACTGTCCAGCTGAATCCGCTTTAGACCATAATCACAAACCAGTAACAACCATTTTAACCGTGTGAACTCTGAACAGCTCACCCCAAAGGTTTCCTGAAGCTCCATCACTCCAGAGAACACAGTCCAATGCTGGGGGGCTTTATGCCCCTTTAGCCCACGCTTGGTATCTGACATGGTGACCACAGGCTCAGGCCTAGTGGCTCCAGAGCATCTCACTGTATTAGGAATGCTTTTCTATGGAGATTATACAAGCTGTGTGTCAGCAACAGTTGCACCATAATGAATTCAGCATTGCACATGGGTGTCTGGATACTTCTGAGCGTACAGCACCCCCGTTAACTGGACCAGGAGAACTATGCCTAATGGTGGCCTTTGTTTGACCCTGATGGGACATTAGTGAGGTTATTAATGACCCTCACTACAGCCTGTCCCTTCACATCACTCTTCAGTCAGAACCTCTTTCCTTGTAGTTTCTTAGTGTGCAGTGACCTCTGCTGGACAGATTTGATTCTGAATGACACAATAATGACCATCTCACTCTACAGTTACAGACTGTAGTCCATCTGTTTCTCTGATACTGTTAACCTGTTCTTCAGTGGTCAGGACCCCCATGGACCCTCACAGAGCAGGTACTGTTTGGGTGGTGGGTCAGTCTCAGCACTGCAGTAACACTGACGTGGTGGTGTGTTAGGGTGTGTTGTGCTGGTCTGAGTGGATCAGGCACAGCAGTGCTGCTGGAGTTTCTAAACACCTCAGTGTCGCTGCTGGACTGAGAATAGTCCACCAACAAAAAATATCCAGCCAACAGCGTCCTGTGGGCAGCGTCCTGTGACCGACACAAACTGTGCAGCAGCAGATGAGCTGTCGTCTCTGACTTTACATCTACAAGGTGGAGCGACAAGGTAGGAGTGTCTAATAGAGTGGACAGTGAGTGGACACAGTGTTTAAAAACTCCAGCAGCACTGCTGTGTCTGATCCACTCATACCAGCACAGCACACACTAACCCACCACCACCATGTCAGTGTCACTGCAGTGCTGAGAATGACCCACCACCCAAATGGTACCTGAGGGTCCATGGGGGTCCTGACCACTGAAGAACAGGGTAACAGAGTATCAGAGAAACAGATGGACTACAGTCTGTAACTGTAGAACTACAGAGTGCAGCTATACAGTAAGTGGAGCTGATAAAGTGGACAGTGAGCGTAGAAACGAGGAGGTGGTGAACTTGCAATAACCGAACACTGAAATACCATCAGGACAGGACGGAACATTTATTTGCCTTGAGTAAAGACTTCACTCCATTCATCAAAGAATTTATAAACAGCTGTCCGTCTCCATCAGAACCGACTGGCCTGTTTACTGAGAGTAGAGCTTGAGAACTACCCCAGACTAACGTGCATTCCCGCTGGTCTGAGCTGATTTATTCTGCTCTGATGCTGGATTAGCTGGTCACCCAGTATGGTCAGCATACCAGCATCCAAAACACACACGCCGGCCGGTTTGCTGGTGACCAGCCATGATGGTCTATGCTGGTTTTTCTAGCAGAATAATAATGTCAGTTTCTATGGAAATGTATTTTTTTGTTTTTGATATTTTATTTTTACGTTTTGATATTGATATCACATTTATTGTCACATCACATTTACACAGGTGCAAGGTGAGTGGAAATCTATATATCTATAAATATACACAGGCAGCACGGTGGTGTGGTGGGTGGCGCTGTCGCCTCACAGCCAGTAGGGTCTGGGTTCGATTCCCCGTCCGGGTGACCGAGGTCCTCTCTGTGTGGAGTTTACATGTTCTCCCTGTGTCTGTGTGGGTTTCCTCCCACAGTCCAAAGACAAGCGGTCAGGCTGATTGGACACCCCTGGGTGTGAGTGACTCTCTGTCTGTGTGCCCTGTGATGGACTGGCGACCTGTCCAGGGTTTATCCTGCCTTCCGCCTGATGACCACTGGGATAGGCTCCAGTTCCCCCCCTGCGACCCTGACGGAGAATCAGCTTAGAAAATGGATGGATGGATATAAATATATGCACACACACACACACACACACATTTTCTAAACCGCATATATATAAGTAAAATAATTTGGAAATGCTTGTTACCATTTTTGAGGTTTTGTTCCTGTTGGGGTGTGTGTGTGTGTATGTGTGTGTGTGTGTGTGTGTGTGTGTGTGTGTGTGTGTGTATATATATGTATGTGTGTGTGTATATATATATATATATATATATATATATATATATATATATATATATATATATATATATATATATACATGAGTTGTTGTATGTGTGTGTGTGTGTATATATATATATATATATATATATATATGAGTTGTTGTATGTGTATAACACAGACTATAAATATATACACACATACATAATATACACTAGTATCCCATCGAAAGTTTGGGGACACCTTCATTTAGTTTGCTTCCGTTTACATCAGATCAGTTGAAGCGCGTTTGGCGTCCACGTTCTGCCTCTTTTGTTTAGCACTGAGCCGTGAGGCTGACGTAGCCAGCTAACACTAGAGGTCTATAGCCAAAGGATGGAGTTTTGTTCAAATGTTCTGCTCACATTAAGTCAACCTCATCCTCGCTGTCAGTGATGAAGGCCTGCATGTGGTCTGAGCGGCTGGGCGAAGACGTGTGTGTTAGCAGCGTTTAACCTCGTAGCTCCAGGTGGCTGGTGCAGTGTTGTGGATGTGTGGTTTACTGTGTGCTTTTCAAAGAACCTCTTAGGCTTTTGTGTCTTTCTAGGGGTGTTAAAGTCTCAAATGCCCCCCGTAACTCACACTTTGGTGCAGAAGGAGAAGGCAGTATTGTAGTCAAAGGGGAGTTCCACCACTTTTCCAAAAGTTCCACAGAAGTAAGTGGTGAAGGTGTAAAGGAAGTCGTTCAGAGTGGTTTGGTGTGACTTACTGAGTCAGAACTGCTCACACCAGACATCTGAGGCGTCAAACACACGGAGTTTAACGCCTCTAACGGCTCCCTCACAAACGCAATACACAAAATGGTTATTAATTCACTGCCGGACGTCCGAACCACTGTTTCACAGCAGTTCACCGTATTTTTAATAAAAGGCTGGAGGTTAGGGAACTGGCCCTGTGACCAGAAGGTCGCCGGTTCGATCCCCAGGGCCGACAGCACATGACTGAGGTGTCCTTGAGCAAGACACCTAACACCTAACTTTGTGTAAATAGAGCTCAATATAGAAATATGTCCACATATGCAGTCGAGACTGACGCGGCTTTTTTCTGAATTTCTACAAGCACCATTTCATTTTATAGTAAATGAGTTTGGGCTGGTTTATGTTTATGAACAGACGCCTACAGATCAACATAGTAAAGGAGCTCATCTGTGATCCTGAGTTTAAAGCCAGTTTTTATTCAACTTAAACTTGGAACTAAGTTGTAAATAAATCTGAAACTGAAACTTTGCTTGTGTGTAAAAAGTGATTTCAGAGCCACTCGGTTCTCCCTGATGGAAACTGTTTACCTTCAGTGTTTTGTGCTTCTGATCATTTTAATAGACGTCAGCGTCACTAATTAATGACGTTCTATTAAAAGACTGGTTTACCAAGAGAGACGCTGGAGGACTTTCACCTGAAATGAGTTCATGAAGCCAGTCTGGTTATAAAAATGATAACAGGACATCAGAGCCAGAATTATTAAGTAACGCTGTAGGACGCTGTGTCGGTCAGCAGGCGGCGCCCTAGACTCACTTAGTTTCGATTAGTTAGAGCTCATTGATTCTGGCCAGTGGGCTGTCCACGCCGGACACAGCGGCATTATAAAGGCATTACCGATGGACAGAGAGTCGGAGAGAGTGACCGGCTCCCGGAGCACCGAGCACTGCGCTGCGCCAGGATTGGTGGGCTCGCCAAAGCGCCGCTGAAAGTGTGATAAGAGGGTCGTCGCAGGGAAGGTAAGAGGACATTTAGACCACTTTTGTCTGTCCTGGTCGTCGCTTTGCTCGTTTTTGGACGGTGATTCAAAGGAAGCGCTTCGTGTGACTCGACTCGCCATGTGCTGCCCCCCGTTCTCACGGCGCTCTGGGGTGGTCCTGATCTCGTGAGCTGCAGCCTAAATTGTGCCTACAAATGCAGAGGGATTACACTGATTCTTCCAAGTTTCTGGTGGAGGTGTAAAGTCACCCAGACTGCTCTGAAGTGGTTCATTTGTAGAGAAACTGACCACTGGTTTCTTTACAGTGGTGGTGATGGGAACCAGACGTCCTGGTGTCTACAGTGCAATCTATAGCCAGTCTATTTACCATTCATAGCCACCAGTGGAGCTCCCCATGCTTTGCGTTTTAATGTGTTTGTATTTGTGTACTGGTGATGGTCAAGTAGTGGTCAATCCAATATGAATGCGTTTTTTAAGATTTCCTCAGGGGCTATTTTGCCTTACGAACACCCTTCTTGTATCGCTCCATAATAAATCGATTCAGTTAATAAAATCAATGAAATGCATTTTAGATCAAAGAATTGTGCCACCAAACTACATTTCCATTTCCAGCATTTGGTGCTTTGTCTGTCTAGAGAAAGTATCTCTGCTAGTTACAAATAGCTTGGAGAGTCCAGAGCTCAGATACTGCTAGAAACAGCAGCCCATGTTGATACAGAGAGAAAAGAATGAGTGTAGTGAGTGCTGAACTTATCTCGAGTGACCGTGTCAGATCTGCTGCGAAAGGCAGTGAGCTCATACCCGTCCGGTGCAGCAACTTTCTGTGAGGGAGCTTTGAGGCCTTAAACGTCTTCAAACGTCTGGTTCCTATCACCACCACTGTGCACAGTTTTTAAGACTAAGAGACCCTTATTAGTCCCACATCGGGGAAATCTCACCTCCTCATATCACCCGTCCGTGCAGTGAAACGCCACATACACACTAGTGAGCACACACACACACTAGGGGGCAGTGAGCACACTTGCCCAGTTGGGGGTTAGGCGTCTTGCTCAAGGACACCTCAGTCACGTGCCGTCGGCTCAGGGGATCGAACCGGCGACCTTCCGGTTACAAGGCCGGCTCTCTCACCTCCTGGAATGAAGCATTGAACCTCTCTGAATGATTTTAGTTGAGTGTGATTGGCATCATGGGGGGAATGCTGATGAAGTCTGTTTCCAGCGAACGTGGCCACATCCGGGTTTGAGGGGCAAACAACAAACAGCTCATTGATGCAGTTCAGGATGCTTCATTTACTTCACTGAGAAAAGTACTTGATTCAAATGTGCTCATCTTCTGTTCGTCTCCACGGGCAGGGAGCGGGTTCGATCAGCTCAGTTATTGCTTAGTGTGGATGAAAAAGGTTTAATATCAGAATCGTGTTCGTTTGAACCGAGTAAACCCCTCTCATCACTTTCAGTGCTCTGTGGTTCCACCGCTGCCGTTAAGCGATAGCTCTGCCTTTCACGCTCTGGGCTCAGCGTGGATTTGTATGCATGGAGCATTTTGAAAGTTAAAGGCTGATTTGAAAGACACAAAGAACACTTTCTGGACGCAAGATGAAACTAGTCCAGTGGTGAAAAGAAAAGCTGAGAGTCACTCTTAAAGGGGAAGTCCACTGATTTTTTTCCAAATTAAGATGTCAACCAGGCCATTCAGAGAGGTTTGCTGTGAAGTGCGTCATTATACAGAATCTAACTGAGTCACATTTGTTCACACAGATTCGTACTCACCGGCCACTTTATTAGGTACACCTTGCTAGTAAAAGGCTGGACCCCCTTTTTCCATCAGAACTGTCTTAATTCTTCGTGGCAGACTTTCAACAAGGTGTTGGAAACGTTCCTCAGAGATTTTGGTTGGTTATTTGAGTTCCTGCTGCCTTTCTATCATCTGGAACCAGTCTGCCTGTTCTCCTCTGACCTCTCACATCAACAAGGCATTTTCGTCCACACAACTGACCGCTCACTGGATATTTCCTCTTTTTCTGACCGTTCTCTGTGAACCCTAGAGATGGTTGTGTGTGAAAATCCCAGCAGATCAGCAGTTTCTGAAATACTCAGACCAGCCCGTCTGGCACCAACAACCACACCACGTTCAAAGCCCCTTAAATCCCCTTTCTTCCCCGTTCTGATGCTCGGCCTGCACTTCAGCAAGTCGTCTTGACCACCTCTACACGCCTAAATGCACTGAGTTGCAGCCGTGTGATTGGCTGATTAGCTATTTGTGTTAACAAGCAACTGGTGTACCTAATAAAGTGGCCAGTGAGTGTACATTCATAGGAACCAGGTAAAGCTGGGCGATATGGCCAAAAATGTTATCACAATACACAAAATTAATATCATTTGATATTGATACGTCACATAAATGTCACATCATTATTTCTTTCAGGCTGATTTTTGCTCCTGAGTGGTCAGCTGCTGTTTTAAACTGTCCTTTGTGGTCAGAACACGACAAACACTCACCAAACAGTGGAACATCTCACAGATCTGTGATGGGACCGTGGGAGAAAATACCTTGTCCTATGTTTTTAAAAGTTCAGCCGCAATTTTTGTAATGGTTGGAATTTAAGAAAGAAAATATTATGTGTAGCTGTCTGGTGACGAGGCTCGGCTGCCCCGGTATAAATGCTAAATAAGTGGCCGACAACAGTGCTGAACATCACAGTATTCAGACACCAGCTAGCGACGATGGTTTTCTCTATTCCATCATAGCAATATATCAACACCAGACAGACAGAGTCCTCCTTTCAGGTACATTTAAACTTGAATCAGTGCTTTTGTGTCGTGTTTGATCTGCAGTATCATCAACTCGCCTAAAAACAGCTGTCCTGGACAGATGACGCTCCCCCGCTCTCCAAAGCCTCACAGCTTCCCCAGTTTACTGTCCTTTAAATCAGGGCTGTAACTCACATGAACCACTTCTTTCACTTTTGCTTGTGAATGCACCAACACTAAAATCTGACTGAGCGCTGTAACAGGGCTGTAGTCGTGAGGACCAGACGTGATTTAACGCTGCTGAAGCTGTTAGGATGTAGGGACAGAGGTGAGGTCACTGTAGGTCAGTACAGTTACACCACTGATCCTGTCACTCACAGTCGGTCACAGAGAGCAGATCGCCGGTCGCTCCACTCAAACAGGGAATGTATAACTCCACATTTCAGACGCTGCTAAAGCAAAATAGTTGCTGAATGCGAAAATGCTTTTTCTCAGATTCACCACTGTTTACCATAATCAGCATTGCATATAATAACTCGGACCTCTGTAGCTTGATTGGTCATTTCGGAAAGTGGACAAAGTGACTAGATTATCTGACCACTTCCTAAAAGCGCCACTATAAAGAAACGAGTCGTTTCACATCAAACTATTTTGAATGACTTTGTTTACATCAACTGAATTATGCAGAAATTTTGAAAAATTGTCAGAATTCCCCTTCATATGGTACAGTGTAAGCCTAAATGGGGGCAATATGAACACAAATAACACGATGATAAATAGCTAATATAATAATAAGAGCAACAACAACAACGTTAGTAGCAGCGTGACACTCTTACAGCCTAATACTACAATTAGCATCTAAAATAACCTGATAAAACAAAGATTTAAGGAGAAACAGTCCAGTTGTAACAGTCTGTTGTCTTTATATTTGTTGTGGGGCAAATGGACCAGAGCTTTTCGAGTAATGGCCCTTTCACTGATGCTTTTGAAGCCCATTAGTCCCTCGGTAGCTCTGCACCTGGAGTAACTTTATATTTTCAGGTTTGCTGGAACAGCGTAAAACCTTTTGCCCAGTCGTTACTGAAAAATAACGTTCTCACTTAATTCAATGACTTCACCCGGCATGTCGGCTGCTGCGTACATTAAATGATTTAGGGCAACCCTAATGAGTCGGAGCAGCTGTTCTCCATAAACCAGTGAAATACACTCTGTAATGAGATGCAGAAACAGCCGTGTTAGAGCTCTGAATGCATTAGTAGAGGCATTCTACAAAAGCAGGATCAGAAAGACCCCCCCCTACGCCGACCCCCCCCCAACCTCCACCGCACTTGAGGTCAGCACAGAGTTTGGCTTGTTGTTCTCAGGCTTTACAGGATGATCAGGCACATAACTGGGAAATCTAGTGGTCAGATACAGTAAGAGCTGGCATTATTGCCAGGAATCAACACCCTAACCCTACAGCTCAGATCTCATAATAATATGAAGAATAATACGAAGAATTTGACAGGCTGATATTGTTACTGTGCCTTGAAGACGGATATATGTAAATGAGCTCCGTTCTGATTGGCTGCCCCGTATTGTGCTTCATTCGAAAAGCACTCCAGGCTGAAACTCTCCTTATAACGGGTTGGACCGATACAGTATGGGTGAACACGTAGATTCCATAAATGAATTGCAGTGAATTAGACATAAACTCTGTTTACACACTACACAGTACTGATGCCAGGGCTGCCTTCTTGGGTGGGCACAGCGAATCTGCAGGTAGGCTGAATCTTCAGCTTTACCCCTGATTCTCCCAACATCCAAGTCATACTTCTCATATCTGCCTGATGTGTGCTTTTGATTTAGCGCTGAAACGTGTAAACTCCAAAAATGTCAGGTCAAAAATATCATTTTGAATATGAAAAATGTGATGGATTTTATTTTAAACATACTGTACACACTCGGGCGGCACGGTTGCGTGGTGGGTAGCACGGTCACCTCACAGCAAGCAGGGCCTGGGTTCGATTCCCCGCCCGGGCGACCAGGGTCCTCTATGGTGGACTTGCATGTACAGTTTCCCCCCACAATCCAAAGACATGCATTTGGGCCAATTGGACGTATGAAATTGCCCCTAGGTGTGAGTGAAGGTGTCTGTCTGCCCTGCGATGGACTGGCGACCTGGCCCGATGACCGCTGGGATGGGCTGCAGCTCACCCAGAAGGAGAAGCGGTTTAGGTGTGTGTGTGTGTGTGTGTGTGTGTGTGTGTGCGCTTTCTCTTTATTTTTATGATATATATTGTGTTGGGAGTGTGTTTTACACGCACAAGAAAAGATACATTTTTATTAGTATTACTATTATTAGAGATTAAAAAATGAAACGTCACTGTTGTCAGAAAAAACCTTGTATCTCCAAAATGGTGACTTTACAGGAGAAGGAAAAAACCTACTTTTCTTTTAATGGAAGTCAATGGAACCAGAATTTTCTCCAAGGTATTTTGGGCCGTTTTCTTTTAGTCCATTCATCATGAACTTTATATTCGATGTAAAGGACAGCAGACAATTTAAAATTGTGTCAAACTAAAAGCATCAAAAATGGAGATGCAAGGTTTTCTTCTGATATGTATTTATACAGATATGGTTCATTTTCATTGATGTCTCTGGTGTTTCTATTCTTTCATAAGACACATGAATGTATGTCATTTTGGGTGGGCTACTAATAAACGTGGGTGGGCCCAGACCCGTGTTGCCCAATCACACAGCCTCCACTGCTACATGATGTGTAACACCATGGCAACCGCCAAACCCAGACTCATCCATCAGATTTCCAGATGGAGAAGTGTGATTGGTCACTCCAGACAGCACGTCTCCACTGCTCTAGAGTCCAGTGGCGGCGCTTTACTCCACTGCATTCCACGCTTTGCGTTGCGCTTGGTGATGTAAGGCTTGGATGCAGCTGCTCGGCCATGGAAACCCATTCCATGAAGCTCTCTACGCTGTTCTTGAGCTGATCTGAAGGCTACATGAAGCTTGGAGGTCTGTAGTGATGGACTCTGCAGAAAGTTGGTGACCTCTGCGCTCTATGCTCCTCAGCATCCACTGACCGCTCTGTCATTTTACGTGGCCGACCACTTCGTGGCTGAGTTGCTGTCGTTCCCAATCACTTCCACTTTGTTATAATCCCACTGACAGTCGACTGTGGAATATTTAGTAGTGAGGAAATTTCACGACTGGACTTGCTGCACAGGTGGCGTCCGATCACGGCACCACGCTGGAATTCTCTGAGCTCCTGAGAGCGACCCATTCTTTCACTAATGTCTGTAGAAGCAGTCTGCAGGCCTAGGGGCTCGGCTTTATACACCTGTGGCCATGGAAGTGATTGGAACACCTGAATTCAATGATTTTGATGGGTGAGTGAAGGCTTTTGGCCATATGGTGTACTTTACAGTTCTCAGGTATAACAAATACCACAGTGTTGTGCAGTTCATTGTTACGAGAGCTCAACAGCGTTATATTGAGGTGTTCTACCTTACTCTACACCATTACTTCATGACTGTGTGGACAGACGTATGAAACAGTCTGACAGGAGCTGGATGAGTCACTGCTGCCTAGCCGTGCTCCAATAAGCGAGACATGACAGAAAGACTCACTTTAAATGCAGTGTGTCCTGCAAGGTCTACTTTTCTGCCATTATAACAAAAGACGGGCTCTTGATGTAGCAGCAAATAACAACAATTTACAGGGCTTTGCCTTACGGCTTTAAGAGCTTTCCAGACATAATACTTAGGGGCGTCCTGCTTATGGATTATGTGTCTGCCTGATTGCCTTGCTGCACTGCTAATGTCATTTAGGATGTAACTGTAATATTGTGCTTGCGATGCTTTGAACTGTGCTGGTTTTGATGAGCGCGCAGGCGGCTTTGACGCACATTTCCCGCTTCTTTGAATCGACTTTGTGGATTAGAGTAAAGTCCCATTTCTAAATGTTTGCACGTTCATTGTTGTTTTCCTCAGTTAGAGGTTTATCTCAGGCCTGCAGTGGTGAAGTTCACAAATATATGTGCTGCTCTTATAAAAGCCATGTTTACTCTCTAGCGTCGTCCGTTTCTCTTCAGCTGAATGGCTTGGTTTGTATGCGAGGCTGAGATTTAGTATTATTTGGTGATGAAAAGAAGAACCGCTGTCTGGTTGGTGTGGACGGTGGTATTTGGTTCATGGGAAAAGAATGCTATTGACCTTGCCAGTAACAACATCCTGTTGAAAAACAAACAGGCGCCCTGCAGTAACGACTATAGCCCAGAAGTGTAGGTTTGCACCAGTAATGAAAACTGATTATTGACCAGTTCAGCCTCAGACACTTTGTTTCATAACTACTTTTGCGGGTTGTTTACACGTGAAATGTTAATATTAGCTAATTATCTCTGTCTAATGAGAAACTGGTGACATATAAACAGAAGGTAGTGTATTTATCTGTTTCTGTGTGTGTGTGTGTGTGTGTGTGTGTGTGTGTGGCCACTTTACCATCCATGTAGATTCACTCTGTAGTTCTACAGTTACAGACTGTAGTCCATCTGTTTCTCTGATACTCTGTTACCCTGTTCTTCAGTGGTCAGGACCCCCATGGACCCTCAGAGAGCAGGTACTATTTGGGTGGTGGGTCATTCTCAGCACTGCAGTGACACTGACTTGGTGGTGGTGTGTTAGTGTGTGTTGTGCTGGTCTGAGTGGATCAGACACAGCAGTGCTGCTGGAGTTTTTAAACACCTCAGTGTCGCTGCTGGACTGAGAATCGTCCACCAACCAAAAATTGCATCCAGCGTCCTGTGACCACTGATGAAGGACTACAGTCTACCAGGACTAGGAACTGTAACTGATGTGTAAAAGGCGATAATTGCTTTTACTGTTTTTGCCAGATGGAGAAGCGTGATTGGTCACTCCAGAGAACTCGTCTCCACTGCTCTAGAGTCCAGTGGCGGCGCTTTACACCACTGCATTCCACGCTTTGCACTGCGCTTGGTGATGTAAGGCTTGGATGCAGCTGCTCGGCCATGGAAACCCATTCCATGAAGCTCTCTACGCTGTTCTTGAGCTGATCTGAAGGCCACATGAAGTTTGGAGGTCTGTAGTGAGTGACTCTGCAGAAAGTCGGTGACCTCTGCGCTCTATGCCCCTCAGCTGACCGCTCTGTCATTTTACGTGGCCGACCACTTCGTGGCTGAGTTGCTGTCGTTCCCAATCGCTTCCACTTTGTTATAATCCCACTGACAGTGGACTGTGGAATATTTAGTAGTGAGGAAATTTCACCACTGGACTTGCTGCACAGGTGGCGTCCGATCACGGTACCACGCTGGAATTCACTGAGCTCCTGAGAGCGACCCATTCTTTCACTAATGTCTGTAGAAGCAGTCTGCAGGCCTAGGGGCTCGGCTTTATACACCTGTGGACATGGAAGTGACTGGAACACCTGAATTCAGTGATTTGGATGGGTGACCTGCAGAAAATGACACATTTACACGAAGCATTTTTATTGCAAAAGACTGTGTGTGCAGTTTGATCAGAAAGTTGATGGAAGCGTTGCTAATTTTAAGTGTAAGTGTTCTGAGGGGGAGGCAAAGCATCATATTATGGGCTGTAATTGTTTATCATTAGCATCGTACCATTTTGATGTAATGAAGATTTTTCGAAGAGGGTAAAAGTCATTACATTTCCTCTTTTAAAGGGTAATATAGGGCTTAATTTGGTCAGAGACGTGACCCAATCGGGGAAAAAAGTCAATTTTGCTTTCAGCTTATCTTTCATAAAAGCACCTCACAGCTTCGCCACTGTATGGACAGGATTTCTAATATTAGCCGATTTCATCTGTTGAGCGATGTAGTGCTCGGACTCGTGTTTGTGTGTATTCCCAGTATTGGTGTAACAATAACTTTTTCTCATCAGCTTCGCTGGCTGGTCAGAGGAGCTTTGATCAGAGGTGGTGGGTTTATAGAGTCTTTTCATAAGATGGAGGAGCAACTAAGTTCCAATCAGCCAGTATTAACCCTAATCCCCCCACTCTGTCTCTCCCGCGCTCATGCAGCCCCAGGGGAATAGTAGCATGTCGAAGCCTGAATGAAGCCGTTCTTCTCCTGAGCTTCAGGACAGAGTGGATTGTATTTATTCTGGGGCTCATCGTGCCTTTTCGTTGACACTATGAATCGAGAGGGCGTCTGGGTTGTGGTGACGACCGTTTTCTCTGGAGCGATGGTCCTGTGTGTGTTGGCGCTTCTGTGCTTCTTCACCTGCCGACTGGCGTCCAGGGTAGTTCCTATAGGAGCGCCAGTGCATCTCTGAATGAGCAGAGGTAAAGTCTCCCTCACCATTACAGCTCTGGGCAGTAGATCATCTATGGTGTTTCACGGCAGTGTTGTCAGATTGTTCTGAAAGAATAAAGGCTCCTGAATGTAGAAACGAACTGTGTTCCTGTGTTTATTATAAGGCATGCTTTGGATTTCTGTCCTGCTGGAAGATCCAGACCATCTTTGTTTCTGTTTGGTTCTGGAGGGAGTCTGTGGTGTCATGTATTTGAAAATATTGTCCCGGGCCACTAGAAGAAAAACAGCCACAGTAATACAGGTCCACCACCATATTTTACAGTGGGGGTGGGGTGCTTTTTTGCATGGCTGTCTTTGGGTCCACTCTAGGACTGGGTGATGGGGTCACCCATCCAGATCATTGAATTCAGGTGTTCCAGTCACTTCCGTGGCCACAGGTGTATAAAGCCGAGCCCCTCGGCCTGCAGACTGCTTCTACAGACATTAGTGAAAGAATGGGTCACTCTCAGGAGCTCAGTGAATTCCAGCGTGGTACCGTGATCGGACGCCACCTGTGCAGCAAGTCCAGTCGTGAAATTTCCTCACTACTAAATATTCCACAGTCCACTGTCAGTGGGATTATAACAAAGTGGAAGCGATTGGGAACGACAGCAGCTCAGCCACGAAGTGGTCGGCCACGTAAAATGACAGAGCGGTCAGCGGATGCTGAGGGGCATAGTGCGCAGAGGTCACTGACTTTCTGCAGAGTCAATCACTACAGACCTCCAAACTTCATGTGGCCTTCAGATCAGCTCAAGAACAGCGTAGAGAGCTTCATGGAATGGGTTTCCATGGCCGAGCAGCTGCATCCAAGCCTCACATCACAAGCCAATGAGTCCTGACCTCAACCCCATAGAACACCTTTGGGATGAATTAGAGTGGAGACTGTGAGCCAGGCCTTCTCGTCCAACATCAGTGTCTGAGCTCACAAATGTGCTTCTGGAAGAACGGTCAAAAATTCCCTTAAACACTCCTAACCCTTGTGGAAAGCCTTCCCAGAAGAGCTGAAGCTGTTATAGCTGCAAAGGGTGGGCCGACATCATATTAAACCCTATGGTGTTTGAATGGGGTGTCACTCAAGTTCATATGTGTGTGAAGCCAGACAAGCAAATACTTTTGGCAATATAGTGTGTGTGTGCGTGTGTGTGTGTGTGTGTGTGCGTGTGTGTGTATTTAGAGATTATCTAAGACTTCTTCAACATATTTGGCGATGCGGATATCAACTCTGCGTTTAAACAGGTGTTGATAGATAAGGCAGGGGTCTCCAGTCCTGGTCTTGGAGAGCTGCAGATTTTACCGTATTGCTGCTGCCTTTATCACACTAATACGTCTAGTCCAGCCACACAGGAAGGTAGTTATCTGGAGCAGGTGCAGCAAATTTGGTGATGATAAATAACTGCCCCCCTCTTTGAAGGCGTATGATCCGTAAATATAACTAAAGCCCAGCAGTGAGGAGCTGAACTTCACCCTCCTCTGCTCCTCTTACAGTCATCATTTTCACTGATCGCCATCTGGTGGCACACCCTGTTTTTAGACAGAGGAACCCTCTTTTCTGTTGTTGGAAACGAAATCTTCTATCTCAATAATGGTGACTTTATAGGAGACGGAAAAAACCTACTTTATTTTTAATGTAAGTCAATGGAACCAGACGTCTTTCCAAGTATAATTTGGTCATTTCTTTTGGTCCATTCCATCATGAAAATTACAAAATATAGAAAGGCCAACAGGCATTTTCAAATTATGTCAAAAACCAAAAAGGGACAAAAATGGAGATATGAGGTTTTCGACAACAGGTGTGTGTGTGTGTGTGTGTGTGTGTGTATTTGTATGTGTGTGTGTGTGTGTGTATATGTATGTATGTATGTATGTATGTATGTATGTATATATATACACATACACACACACACACACACACACACACACACACACACACACACACACACACACACACCCCGATCACCGATGTAGTTCTACAGTTACAGACTGTAGTCCATCTGTTTCTCTGATACTCTGTTACCCTGTTCTTCAGTGGTCAGGACCCCCATGGACCCTCACAGAGCAAGTACTGTTTGGGTGGTGGGTCATTCTCAGCACTGCAGTAACACTGACGTGGTGGTGGTGTGTTAGTGTGCATAATTACATAATGTGTCCAAATGACAGACATGGCATTTTTCTTTGGTACAAGCTGCTCGATTCGCTCAGGTGGCTGAGTGTTTTAATCGTCCTCAATGTTGCTTTGAGTCATGTGACAGAATTTAAAAAAAAAAAAACAAGTTAACAGATGTGGGCAAGATTACGTCAGTTAGAGGTTCCCGAATGCCCAGTTTCGATGAATTGCCCAGCCCTAGTAAAACCCTTTTAAACAGAGTGTGTGAGAGAGAGAGAGAGAGAGGGAGAGGGGGGGGGGGGGGAGGGTTCAGTTAATCAGCTTTGTCATGCCTATTAAACTCCTCTGTGCATTGGCGCTCAATCTCATTAAAGTGACCTTCAGAACAAACGAAGGGGAGCCACAGACAGAGCGGCTGAACACTGGGCCATGTTTTCATTACAGTGTCTCTCAGTCCTGTTCCTGGTGTTTTGCTGCTCCAACACACCTGATCTAACCAATCAGCTAATGAACCCTGTCCAAGCACGTCATCACCAACATTAAGGTGAGCCACAGTAAAGTGGACCAGCATATGGAGTTAGAGCTTTATGTGTTGCCATGTTTTCCATCATTATATAACACAAGCCCCGTGCTGCCTTTGCTGTTGGATGCACTGCATTGGCTTCTGCCTGAGCAGGTCTTCAAAATCACATGTTTACTTGTTTCAGGTGGTAGTTTGAGACACAAACAAAGTAGAAGTAAGTTGAGTGCAATGTAAAAGTGTATATAAATATTATTTTCTAGGGTGCATCACCTCAATCCATCACCTTAAAGAGGGATCTTGAGTTTGAACCCCAGCGATGCCACAGCCATCCGTAATGGGGTTAGGGTTGAACTCACCTAACTTTGTGTAAATAGAGCACAATATAGAAATATGTCCACATATGCAGTCGAGACTGACGCGGCTTTTTTCTGAATTTCTACAAACACCATTTCATTTTATAGTAAATGAGTTTGGGCTGGTTTATGTTTATGAACAGACGCCTACAGATCAACATAGTAAAGGAGCTCATCTGTGATCCTGAGTTTAAAGCCAGTTTTTATTCAACTTAAACTTGGAACTAAGTTGTAAATAAATCTGAAACTGAAACTTTGCTTGTGTGTAAAAAGTGATTTCAGAGCCACTCGGTTCTCCCTGATGGAAACTGTTTACCTTCAGTGTTTTGTGCTTCTGATCATTTTAATAGACGTCAGCGTCACTAATTAATGACGTTCTATTAAAAGACTGGTTTACCAAGAGAGACGCTGGAGGACTTTCACCTGAAATGAGTTCATGAAGCCAGTCTGGTTATAAAAATGATAACAGGACATCAGAGCCAGAATTACTCTTTTAGTACTTTTACTTTATACTTAAGTACATTTGAAGGGAAATACTTTAGTACTTTTAATCAAGTGGAGGTCTAAAGGGAGGAACTTCTACTTTTACTGGAGGAATATTTTACCTTGGGGGTCTCGACTTTTACTCAGGTACATGATGTCTGTACTTCGTCCACCGCTGCTTATTAAAGCTCAAATATTTGGATACATGAACACTGTGCTGTGAACATGCTAGAACATGGCACAGGGTGTATTGTGTTTAGTGGAAGATTGTAATATATAATGTGTAGTATATAGTGTAAGAGCTTATGAATAAAAATGTAATGTATAGCAATAAGAACATGGTGCAGGATCAGGTTTGAGGACGAGCACGTTACGCCCTTTCTGATGCTGCTGCTGCTGCTTGAGACGATGTGCAGGACACGTCTTCTGTTCATTTCCCTCTAAATATCTTCATTCGTTTCTCGTTTTGGTTACATGCATTTTTTCCGGTGCTGTTTTCCAGGCTCGGCTGCCTGATTCTCAGCTTTACTGCTTTCCGTGACCTTTTATTTCAGCAAGATAGCTATTAGAATGAGGATGTATATCAAGTCTCATTCCAGGACGGAGTGTTTCCAACCTTTGCACTGACATTTAGAGCATCCCTAAGGCTACATATTTCATTACAGCTTTATTACAGAACAGTAGCTTCCAATATTGTTGCTGAAAACCTTTGAATGCATTAACCATTTAGTACCCCCTACTGTTTTTCCCAAATTCAGTACAGTCGATTTTGATCTACGCAGATAAATTGGTATAGGGGGAAATTAAAGGGCAATTCCACTGACAAAATATCTGCATAATTCAATAATTGAGATGTAAACAAAGTCATTCCGAGTGGTTTGATAGGAAACGGTTCATTGTAGAGACACTTACCACCTCATATTGCTTTTAAATAGTAGTGATAGGAACCCGGGGTTGCCTTTCGGTACTATTATGCCACAGAACACCCTGTATGCGCCTCTCTGCTGTGAATGGATCTTAAAAATGATGTTTTAGGCCAACATGTTATCTTGGAATTATCGCAAAATAAAACCAGGCAATGTATTCGGAACCATTTATTGTAATAGAGGCGTTAAACGCTTCAGCCGTCTGGTTCCTATCACCACCACTGTGAGCTATTCTGACTCTAAGTTTCTGTAGAGTAATGCATTCGCATAAAAACACTCAATGACGTTACCCCTTAATAATGAATTATTTATAAATATGTTTTGGGGGGGGAAAAAACAACGGTGGATCTTCCTTAAACATTTTGTTAATATAAAATGATTTTATTCTAAATGATTACTTGATACTATGCAGTCATCATATCGCCCTCCTCCGCTGCTTCGTTTCAGCTCCAGGTTTGATCGAGGAGCACAGCAGACGTTTGGAAGACGGGGCTCTGAAATCAGGATGACGAAGGTTATCACCCTCATCCTCTCATGTCTGGTCTGGGGAGGCTTAGGGAAGCCGCAGTTTCCAGGTGAGCATTACTTACACCACAAAGGCAGCCGCCTCATAATGTAGCATTTTTTTCCATAAATCACATTACATCATTATATCGTTGTAGTTCGCGCTGTGGTCACTTCCACAAGCTTAACTTGCAGTGGTTCTAATGACTTATTCTGGTTATAAACAGGAGTGAATGGACTCTCTGTTAGGGCTGCATGATACAGACAAAACAGTAGTATTGAGATTACATTATATTGCCAAAAGCGTTTGCTCGCCTGCCTTCACTCGCAGATGAACTGGAGGAACTTACTGAGGAAACATCTGTCACTCAGCTTATTAAACATGCCTACAGAGCACATTCACACTTTCTGTTTGCACCAACTGAGACCAAGTAAATGTAATGAGTTTCTGTACTTTAGTATTTTTGGTGTATCTGTACTGAAGTTTCTCCGTTCTGGGCGACTTTTTCCTTTCACTCCACTACATTTCAGAGTCTAATATCCGACTTTTTCCTCCTACATTTTGAGAAATCTGTCGTTCCTTTTGGTTTCTGTGTGTATAAAAACGTCACATGTCAAAACGAAAGAAGCGCAAAGCCAGAGCACCAATCAGGGCCCAGCGGTCACTTTGTTTAGAGCTGGTTTTGACCTGTTGGTCAGACCGACCCAGTGCAGCACGCGGTTCAACGTCAGCGCAGCAGCGTAAAACTTTGGGAGAGTCTGTTCAACATAAATGATGAACTAACCTAACTTTGTGTAAATAGAGCTCAATATAGAAATATGTCCACATATGCAGTCGAGACTGACGCGGCTTTTTTCTGAATTTCTACAAACACCATTTCATTTTATAGTAAATGAGTTTGGGCTGGTTTATGTTTATGAACAGACGCCTACAGATCAACATAGTAATGGAGCTCATCTGTGATCCTGAGTTTAAAGCCAGTTTTTATTCAACTTAAACTTGGAACTAAGTTGTAAATAAATCTGAAACTGAAACTTTGCTTGTGTGTAAAAAGTGATTTCAGAGCCACTCGGTTCTCCCTGATGGAAACTGTTTACCTTCAGTGTTTTGTGCTTCTGATCATTTTAATAGACGTCAGCGTCACTAATTAATGACGTTCTATTAAAAGACTGGTTTACCAAGAGAGACGCTGGAGGACTTTCACCTGAAATGAGTTCATGAAGCCAGTCTGGTTATAAAAATGATAACAGGACATCAGAGCCAGAATTACTCTTTTAGTACTTTTACTTTATACTTAAGTACATTTGAAGGGAAATACTTTAGTACTTTTACTCCAGTGGAGGTCTAAAGGGAGGAACTTCTACTTTTACTGGAGGAATATTTTACCCTGGGGGTCTCGACTTTAACTCAGGTACAGGGTTTGTGTCCTTCATCCACCTCTGCTTCTCCATTGTTCTAAAATGTGGAAAACAGTGGAAACAAAAAAAAATACAAAAATACTGAGTTTGTGAGTCCAAACCTCTGGCTCTGTTTGTGGAAGCGCAGAGATAATTACACCTTCTTAGCAGTCATGTAAACCGTTTGTTTGCACATGTGATTGCAGGATAAGAAGCTTATGTCCTTTGAGAAAGACACACAGCTGTTACTGCTTCTCTGAACAGCACTGCTCTTTAGTGGTTATGACAGCCTTGTTTTGAAAATGCACACCTGACACTTTGTTAGAGAACAGAAGGCTTTTATTTTGGCAACAGCTCTTGAATTAGAACTCGAAAAATTTAGACACATCTTCCCCCGAAACCGTAGGCCTCATGTTCAAGGTTGTTATCCTGTTATCCGCTGGTTGGATGGGATGTGTTATCGTGAGGGAGTGAGTTCTCGTGGATAACCTCATGATCTCGAGGGATTCTGTTGCTTTTCGGCGGCAGTTAAAAAAAAACCAGTGGAGCAAAGAATCTCAAACATGGTTTTAAATCACAAAGCAATGCACTGAATTTACAGATATAGATGTTATTTCTACAGGAATAAAGTGTTCACAGTAATATCGTTTTTAAAATAGAAACAATGTGAATATTTGAATCTTGTATTATAGTTACATGTTTTCGGGTATATTTTTGGCTACAGCAGCTTAAACGGATGCAGTCATTGTTCGCTGTGGGAAGACAGCCATTATTTTTAGAACCACTAATGTTGGAAGGAAAGGGAACATATTACGACGACTTTTCAGTTTAAATTGATCATGAAGCAGTAGATCTCAAAATATCATCCCGGCTGTGATCTGGTGTCCGTAGATCATCCCAGCCGTGATGTTATTGGTGATAACTCCCTCCTCGAGTGCTCTACTGCTTTAATACAGCAGTTAAATAAATACAGTAAGAAATGAATAAACTGGCCGTGAACGCGGCTTTAATATGTTTTAATGTTCAGTTCCTTCCTCCTAATTAGAGCTCCTTAACGAGCAGCTCGTTGCTACGTCAGAGTAACGAGCTCCGCCCACTCGCTGCTCAGCCGGCAGTTCGTTCTCCAGCTCCTTACACTAAATTCCCAAACTGTCGTCTCCACTGAGCAGCTTTTCAGTCGGCAGCTGTGACAGAAGAACAGCTGAACAACCTGGAATCAGCCAGAAATGAACCCAACACCATTCGCCAAACTAAACGGGCTGTAAGAAGCTTCACAGACCGGCTGGAACAAAACAACATTAATACTGATCTGGAGAAACTGACCAAACTGAGCTGAACCTGATATTGGCTCAGTTTTACGGCTCAGTCTGATTTGGTCCGACTCTGAAGATCAGACACGTCTGGTGAATGGTGTTGGGTTCATTTCTGGCTGATTCCAGGTTGTTCAGCTGTTCTTCTGTCTCAGCTGCCGACTGAAAAGCTGCTCAGTGGTGATGACAGTTTGGGAATTTAGTGTTGTCTCGTCTTCAGAGTCAGACCAAATCGGCTGTCGGTCAGATGTGATCTTAACAGTGTCCGTTTTCTGTTTGTGGCAAAGTAAGAAGTAAAAACGTTCAGATGGCTCGAGCGTCTCCTACAGCTGTCAGAGTCGTTGCTTAGCAACAGCATCTCAGTGGAGTGAGACAGTGTTTGTGATGTTATGGTGAAATAACAGCAGTTAGAACGGCTCTCAACCAATCAGCTCGCGTGGCCGGAACTAGGTGTTGTATAATTTGGGAAAAAATGACATTCATACAGTGTCACTGTTATTCCAAATGTAGTGGATTAGCCAAGACCAATTTGACAAAAACGTGCTGTTATCAGATCTACCGGCGCAGGTGAAAGGCTTTTTAAACAATCACACGACCTGGCGCAAGTCAAAACTCACTGTTGTGAAACATGTAAGGCAGAATGTGTTGTTGTGTCTTGCAGAGCAAGAAAAGGACCCTGTTTTCTGGAACAGCTGGGCTCAGCGGACACTGAAGAATGCGATGAATACCCAGGAGCCGAACAAGAACGTTGCCAAAAACCTCATCCTCTTCCTCGGAGATGGTAAATCAGACGTACTGTATTACAGTGTATTTTCTTTTGTGATGTTTTCCTTTCTTCTAACAAGGTTTGTGGTTGGTTAGTGTAGTGGGTAACACCTCTGCCTTCTACGCTGTAGACTGGGGTTCAGTCCCCCACCTGGATAAGCCCCCTACACTACACCAATAAGAGTCCGTGGGCAAGACTCCCAACACCGCCTTCGCCTACCTGTGTAAAAATTATCAAACTGTAAGTCGCTCTGGATAAGAGCGTCAGCCAAATGCCATAAATGTAAATGTAGTTTTTAAAGAACCACCAGTGTATCTAGACCTACTTGGACGTGTGTTCAGTTTACAGTGATAGTTTGCAAAAAATAAATAAATAATAATAAAAAAAATAACACATTAATGCAAAATTACTGATATGCCAAATGTGGCGGATTAGCCAAGGCATTTGATGTGCAGTGGAAGCTTATGCAGAAATCCCAATTCTAAAAAAGTCATTATGTAAAATTGAATTAATTACAAAAGACAGTAATTTGTAGTTCCACTTTCACCCGTTTAAACAAAAACAAGGTATTAACTGATACACTATATTTCCAAAAGTATTCGCTCACCCATCCAAATCACTGAATTCAGGTGTTTCAGTCACTTCCACGACTCCAGAGCAGTGGAGACGTGTTCTCTGGAATACACCGGTGGTTCAGGAAAAAAAAAACTGTTACAAGAAAGGAAAACATTACAAAAGAGTATATAAACTGTAATACAGTACGTCTTAAAATCCTTAAGGTTTGTTAAAGTTAACATGACTTTTTACCAGCTGAAGCTCTCGGCCTGTTCATTTCACCTTGTGTTAGGGTCACTTTACTGTTATTGTGTTGTGCTGCGTTGTCCGTAGGGTTATTTCGGGAAAAGTGATGAAGCTGCACTGCTGTGACTGTAACATGAGGACCTTCCGAGACATTGACAGATGTTTCACTCTCCGCTCTGTTTATCAGCCCCCTACCACCCCCCCCTTCCCTCCCCCCACCCCACTTTCTTACCGTGCCTTTTTAAAATCTCTCTGTGTGTCAGCACGTTCAGGACAGGCGGTCATTTTAGCTCCATCCGAAGTCCATTTTCCACCCGGCTTGAGCGCTTTGTAGTTCAAGGGTCATGTGGAGAATTTCCGAGACCGAGACGCCGGCGATTAACCCTCAGATGCTGTTTTGTAGGTATGGGTGTTCCCACGGTGACGGCGGCCAGGATTCTGAAGGGTCAGCTGAGTGGACAGTATGGAGAGGAGGTTCAGCTGGAGATGGACAAATTCCCCTACGTGTCTCTCTCCAAGGTTCAGCCCACACCACATTGTCCCATCATGCCATGCCTTTGTGCCCATAATCCACGTGACATACTGGCCCCTCTCTGGCCACACAGTCTGACGTTAGTAACGGTCATAAATTAAATTAAGACGTCATGCAGTTGATACTGTAGTTTTAACCCTTAGAAGTCCAGACTTATTCTTGCCTTTTTGCTTTATATTTGATTTGCCACCACACCGTTATTTAAACGTAGTTACTGAATTATCTGGTTAGGTAATTAATTACAATTACAAAGGATGAACGTTCCGCGTTGACGGCTCCAACAAAGCCAGGGCTAACAGGTGAAGAATTTCCGTCAGATCTGACCGAAACGCAGGAAACGTGCCGGATTCTTTAGTCCTGTTGCAGTTTCAGACTCAGTCAGTACTTAATGTGTGGCGCAAACCTTTTTTTTAACTCGTTACTTGAAGTTCAGTGAGCTAACTTTTTTAATCAGGTTACTAACTGTAATCATACTAACTCGTTTTTTACAGCACAGATACACAAAAGTCTGTGTTGAATTGAAAACCCAGCATTAAAAGGTGCAGTTTGTGTCGCCTGTCTGGCTGCAACTCAGCCGGAAATTCATTTGTATTTTGACCCTTGACACCAGCTCTTGTGTTAGCCCAAAGCTTAAGCCGTCCACATTTCTCTAACAAGCTCAAACTCCTGTGTGTTTGCAGACCTATAACACCAACGCCCAGGTGCCGGACAGTGCCGGCACTGCCACGGCGTATCTGTGTGGGGTGAAGGCCAACGAGGGCACAGTGGGCGTCAGCGCTGCGGCCGTCAGGGGCCAGTGTAACACCACTCAGGGCAATGAGGTCACCTCCATACTCAAATGGGCCAAAGATGCAGGTACGAGTCCTCCCACGCAGCAGCAGCAGCACGATGAATAGAAACAAACGCACCACATGTCAAAAGGTTGAGATTCTTCACTGCTCTGAGTGCATCACGTCCCACTGATGAGATGAAATGAACCTTTATTGTCATTACACATTGTACTTGTACATTTGCGCAACGAAATTGGTTTACAGCCCCCCCCCCCCTTCCCCTCTTGGTGCAATAGAAATAGAAAGTTTAAATAGAAAATAGAAAAGTTTTAAAATATAAAATTAAATAACAGATTAGAGCTACGGTTGACTATACAGGCGTAAGCATAAATTAACTAAGCTCTCCTATTCACACACTAAGCTTTCCTATATACACAGTGCAGAATTGACATTTGCAGCATCAATTATTGCACATTATATTTAGTTTTTAGCAGCATGGGTCATTGCACTTGTCCCTGTAGGCAGACAAACATCTGCCCACCGGTGAACTGTATAGGTTTTGTTTAACGGGGATACGGCCCTGTTATAAAAACTGTCCCTCAGACAGTTTGTCCTTGTTTTGAGGTGTCTGTAACGTCTGCCAGAGGGCAGCAGTTCAAGCATCTCTATTTGCCTTTTGTATTCCAATTTGGCTTTCCTGATCCCCCTCTTCAGGTCAGCTCTGGTGGTGGCGCTGTACTGTGCCTCATCACCAGACCTGAAAGCTGTGTCACGTTGCCTCAGAAGGACCTGGACTTCTTTATTCATCCAGGGTTTCTGGTTGGAGTAGATCCGGCAACATTTGTCCACAGTGACGTTTTCTACACAAAAGGTTGATGTAGGAAAGCACAGAATTGGTGTACATCTCCAGATCCTCATGCTCGAATACAGTCCAGTCTGTACTCTCAAGACCAGCTTGTAGCCGCAGCAGTGCTCCTTCAGGCCATGTTTTGACCGTCTTTGTGGATGGAGGGATTCTCCTCCTGCAGGGTCTGTATGCAGGAACCAGCAGCATGGACATGTGGTCAGAGAAGCCTAGATGTGGTAAGGGGGTTGTCCTATAGGCATTCCTGATGTTGCTGTAGACTTTGTCCAGAGTGTTATTTCCCCTCGTTGCACACTGGATATTCTGCTCGGACTTAGGGAATACTGTTTTTAAGTCTGTGTGGTTGAAGTCCCCCGCTACGATGTGCACTGCATCAGGGGGGGGTATATATACCGCCGTTACCAAGGCTACGCAAATTTCGCGTGGTAAATAGGCGGGCCTGGCTTTCACAGTCACATATTCCAGGTCTGGAGAGCAGTGACTGTCTAGTGTCCTTGCATCTTTACACCAGTTGTTGATGAGAAATGGTAAGAGATTCCACACTTCATTCAGCTGAATGTACCATAACTGATCTTTGTCTGCACCTGAAAAATATGGGGGAGTTCAAACATCTCCACCACTTGTTGGTTTGCAGTAATGTATTAAAGTCTAAGCAGGTTTATTAGGAGCAAAACCATCTCACACGTGTTAACATATACACCGGTCAGGCATAACATCATGACCACCTCCTCGTTTCTACGCTCACTGTCCACTTTATCAGCTCCACTTACCGTATAGCTGCACTCTGTAGTTCTACAGTTACAGACTGTAGTCCATCTGTTTCTCTGATACTCTGTTACCCTGTTCTTCAGTGGTCAGGACCCCCACGGACCCTCACAGAGCAGGTCCTGTTTGGGTGGTGGATCATTCTCAGCTCTGCAGTAACACCGACCTGGTGGTGGTGGTGGTGTGTTAGTGTGTGTTGCGCTGGTGTCCACTCACTGTCCACTCTATTAGACACTACTACCTTTTCGGTCCACCTTGTGGGCAAGACTCCTAACACCGCTTTCGCCTACCTGTCTAAAAATAATCAAATTATAAGTCGCTCTGGATAAGATTGTCAGCCAAATGCCGTAGATAGATAGATTGTGGCTCGTTGGTTTGTCTGAGGTCTGTTAAGCCTCTTGTGAGTAACAGGGCAGCACGCTTTAAAAGCAGTTTCAGAGCCGTTTGATCAAGAGTGCTACAATCGCAGATTCTGTCGTAGGAACATACAGCACTCAGCCTGGGCTTCAGTCTGTATACTACAGAAGGGTAAAGAGGTCAGACTAGTAAACTGCATCGATAAGATTAATATGTGTGATATATGTGTGATTATTAATGCTGTAGGTGCAGTAAAAAGCTTACTGTACACTGAAAAGCTGAATGGACGCTGTCATTTTGAAGCCTTTCATCGTTTCCTATTAAGACGTGCTTTGCTCATTGCAGAATGAAGGACTGTAAAAGCTCAGGCAAAAGAAACAGGTCAAGAATTTGACACAGTAGAAGAGAAGCAATCAAGTACAGGGGAAATGCTCTGAAAATGCAAGAAGGACACTCAGACAATGTCCTAATAGCTCATTTAAAGGTGGAAAATAAAAATAAATGATGCGTTTTATAAGAGCGAAAGCCCTTCGCTGAGAGTGGAGGAGAATGGAGCTACTGGAGCGGAATTCATGATGTGTCCGGACAGCCGAAAGAGCCGACAAGAATGAGCTTTTAAAAGCCTGCTGTGAGGCTGAAAGGACAGAAAGGATGGTCGGGCTAATCAAAGTCAAAGCACTGGCCTGACCTGAACAGAAAGCTGCACATAACAGGAAACGTAGCTGTAGCCTCGAACTTCGTCTGGCTTCACTCACATATGGACTTGAGTGAGATCCCATTCTTAATCCATAGGGTTTAATATGTTGTCGCCCACCCTTTGCAGCTGTAACAGCTTCAGCTCTTCTGGGAAGGCTTTCCACAAGGGTTAGGAGTGTTTATGGGAATTTTTGACAGGAACAGGAAGGGGCCGTCCCCAAACTGTTCCCACAAAGTTCTGAGCATGAAATTGTCCAAAGTCTCTTGGTGCTGAAGCTTTGAGTTCCTTTCACTGGAACTAAGGGGCCGAGCCCAACTCCTGAAAAACACCCCCACACCATGATCCCCCCTCCACCAAACTTTACACTCGGCACAACGCAGTCAGACAATTTTCGGATTTCCAGACGGAGAAGCGTGATTGGTCACTCCAGAGAACACGTCTCCACTGCTCTAGAGTCCAGTGGCGGCGCTTTACACCACTGCATTCCACGCTTTGCATTGCACTTGGTGATGTAAGGCTTGGATGCAGCTGCTCGGCCATGGAAACCCATTCCATGAAGCTCTCTACGCTGTTCTTGAGCTGATCTGAAGGCCACATGAAGTTCTGAGGTCTGTAGTGATTGACTCTGCAGAAAGTCGGTGACCTCTGCGCACTATGCCCCTCAGCATCCGCTGACCGCTCTGTCATTTTACGTGGCCGACCACTTCGTGGCTGAGTTGCTGTCGTTCCCAATCGCTTCCACTTTGTTATAATCCCACTGACAGTGGACTGTGGAATATTTAGTAGTGAGGAAATTTCACGACTGGACCGATCACGGTACCATGCTGGAACTCACTGAGCTCCTGAGAGCGACCCATTCTTTCACTTTGCTTTTATTTAAGATGCTTTTAGTGAAGTAGCCTCTGCAAATCTGCAATTAGTACAAGTGACTCATCCGTCCATTTTCTGTCCAAAAATGCATTCTTTCATAGCAGCTGCTTTAGCTTTACAGACCCAAAGTTCTTTTCAACCTAATAGGAAATTAATGGAATAATTAAAGAAATAACAGTGAAGCCTCTCAGGAACGCTGTCTCATTTGTTGCAAGGTTTCAGTGCTGACAGTGATATAAAAGGGGTTGAATAAGTTCAACAGGGCCAGCACAATAGTGCTGTTAAGCAATGGTACCTGAGAGGAGTGTGTTATTGCAAAATAACATTTACACGTTATTGGTGAGAACTCACTCCTGGAGTGCTCTACTGCTTTAATACAGCAGTTAAATAAATACAGTAAGAAATGAATAAACTGGCCGTGAACGCTGTGAATGCTTCTCAACCAATCAGCTTGCATGTTGTGCTTGTATGAGTGGACCAGACGCAGCAGTGCTGCTGGAGATTTTAAACACTGACTGTCCACTCACTGTCCATTCTATTAGAAACTCCCACCTTGTCAGTAAACCTTGTAGATGTAAAGTCAGACATGACAGCTCATCTGCTGCTGCACAGTTTGTGTTGGTCATCCTCTAGTCCTTCATCAGTGGTCACAGGACGCTGCCCACAGGACGCTGTTGGCTGGATATTTTTGGTTGGTGGACTATTCTCAGTCCAGCAGCGACACTGAGGTGTTTATAAACTCCAGCAGCACTGCTGTGTCTGATCCACTCAGACCAGCACAACACACACTCACACACGACCACCACGTCAGTGTTACTGCAGTGCTGAGAATGATCCACCACCCAAATAGTACCTGCTCTGTGAGGGTCCATGGGGGTCCTGACCACTGAAGAACAGGGTAACAGAGTATCAGAGAAACAGATGGACTACAGTCTGTAACTGTAGAACTACAGAGTGCAGCTATACAGTAAGTGGAGCTGATAGAGTGGACAGTGAGCGTAGAAACGAGGAGGTGGTCATAATGTTATGGCTGACCGGTGTAAATAGCAGGTACAATAGGGAAATGTCAGTAAATCCCTTAGAGCAACTTCAGTCATGGTAAAGTAACTGGTGGTGCTTGCGACAACCTGAGCTTTGCTGTGTAGCATCATTAACACCGATGTTTTCACTGTATTCTCTTTCAAAACTGTTCCAATGCATTCGCAAACATGAGATCCATCCCCCTGTAGGGGTCCGAAGCACGACCGACATTTAAAAATGTTCTTCTGCACATCGCGTGCAGTTACATATTTCCACCAGAGAGGTCTCCAAACCCCCAAATGTTACATAGCGCAACTTTACGAGGAAGCCACATAATAAAACCCGAGCAAGAAAAATCATTTGGTTTTGTGCAGAGCTGGAATGAATTACTATTGAAGCTGCAGCCTGCAGCATCCACCGAATTTGCCTCTTAATATCCACATGAACTCAGCGAGAGCCTGAGAGAAGATCCTCCATGAAGATAAGTTGCAAGAGCCAATTTCCTGCCCTGTAAGGCCTCCACATGCAGAAAGTGGAATAAACCTAGAAAGTAGTTCCACTGTGTACTCGTTTGTCTAGATTTAGCAAAACAATCCCCAATGACAAGAATATGAATGAAGGATACCGAGAGTCTTAAAAGAGCAGTTTACTCTACTCAACTAAAGGTAGTTGGTCAGCCAAGACTTGTTTGTTGTCAGAAGTTATTTTTGCACTGCACAAATGAGACTAATGTAGCTAAGTAGCAGTGGATACTAGCAGGTAATATATCTGCACACTTATATGGCTATAAACCATGTTAAATGGTTCCAGAATCTCTGATAGACTTGCTTATGCGGTTTCTACAACTGTTATACACTATACTGCCAAACCTTCTCACTCACCCATCCTAATCACTGAATTCAGGTGTTCCAGTCACTTCCGTGGCCACAGGTGTATAAAGCCGAGCCCCTCGGCCTGCAGACTGCTTCTACAGACATTAGTGAAAGAATGGGTCGCTCTCAGGAGCTCAGTGAATTCCAGCGTGGTACCGTGATCGGACGCCACCTGTGCAGCAAGTCCAGTCGTGAAATTTCCTCACTACTAAATATTCCACATTCCACTGTCAGTGGGATTATAACAAAGTGGAAGCGATTGGGAACGACAGCAACTCAGCCACGAAGTGGTCGGCCACGTAAAATGACAGAGCGGTCAGCGGATGCTGAGGGGCATAGTGCGCAGAGGTCACCGACTTTCTGCAGAGTCCATCACTACAGACCTCAGAACTTCATGTGGCCTTCAGATCAGCTCAAGAACAGCGTAGAGAGCTTCATGGAATTGCAAGTGTAAAGTTTGGTGGAGGGGGGATCATGGTGTGGGGGTGTTTTTCAGGAGTTGAGCTCGGCCCCTTAGTTCCAGTGAAAGGAACTCTTAAAGCTTCAGCACCAAGAGATTTTGGACAATTTCATGCTCCCAACTTTTTGGGAACAGTTTGGGGACGGCCCCTTCCTGTTCCAACATGACTGCACACCAGTGCACAAAGCAGGTCCATAAAGACGTGGATGAGCCAGTTTGGTGTGGAAGAACTTGACTGGCCTGCACAGAGTCCTGACCTCAACCCCATAGAACACCTTTGGGCTGAATTAGAGCGGAGACTGTGAGCCAGGCCTTCTCGTCCAACATCAGCGTCTGACCTCACAAATGTGCTTCTGGAAGAATTAGGGGGGGGTGATAATAAACAATTGCCCCCCTCTTTGAAGGCGTATGGTCCCTAAATGTAACTAAAGCCCAGCAGTGAGGAGCTGAACTTTCCCCTCCTCTGCTGTCACTGCAGACGGGCAGGGTCGCCTACAGAGTGGCGCTAGTAGCTGATAATGAAGTGATGCTCTGTTTATTTGAGGTTCCAAGGGCCAAGGAGACACTCGAAGACAAGGAGTATGGGTAAAAATAACAAATGGGACTGGGCCTAAGGCTTATTATTCAGAAACCACAGGGAGCTTCAGTGTAATAAACTTTGGGCCCACTGATGGCCTTGGCCTTTTATGGGGGTAACAGCTCCCTAACTGAAGCTTGAGACCAGTGTCTGAGGATTCAGGAATGGCTGATTGATTAGATTTAGAGTGAGGGGAAAACTGTGTGTGTAAGATTTCTCACAGTTTATTGACGTATGTTTATTTGTTTATTAGGGAAGTCTGTGGGTATCGTCACAACGACGCGAGTGAACCATGCCACCCCCAGTGCAGCGTATGCCCACTGTGTGGACCGCGATTGGTACTCAGATGGAGAGATGCCCGCTGAGGCACTGCAGGATGGCTGCAAGGACATCGCCAGGCAACTCATGGAAAACATCCCTGACATTAACGTGAGCCATCTCTCCATTTCACTTCAAAGTACTGTGCCCTGTTCACTGTACAGTGCCCTGCTTCCAGAATACTGCACTGCACAGTGAACTGTTCCGTGAGTCTTCACTGTTAAAGTGTTCGGAATATGATGGACCCAAATGATGGACCCACGCAGGCATGGAATACCCAAGCTATATGCAGGAAAATGTGGCTACTGTTGCAGAATGATGACCAAACCAGTGCAGTGTTGGTATATAAAACCATTTATTTTCAACACAAATTCTGTTTACAGTCACAGTGAATTTGATGGCTTACATTAGCTTTTTCAAGGACTGCTGAGACCATCAACCAGTCGCTTGTTTTTTTATGATCAATTGGTCTGAATCACAGACTGCTATCATGGTCAGAATTATAAACACATGCCAAATAAACGCAAACTGACCATTCACCATGAAAACAAGCTTAAAAATAAAAATGAAAAAAAAAATTGGAAAAATGATTTGAAGGACATTTGTGTTCCCTATAGTTGTGGCCTTTATAGTGTTCCAAAGTAGGGAATAGGGAATAGTGTTTAGGGCACCATTTATGTTCCCAGTAATTCTATTTAGCGCTCTTGTTATTACAAGAGTTCTACAGGGAGATTCACTTGGAAGAGGCCCCGAGTGCTCTGCTGTAACTCCCGTTAGGATGAAGCATCTAAACCAAAAAATACCCTACATACCGTGACGTGTGTGTAAACGATTGCATTACATCCGATGCTGGAAGTGATCTTCGATTTCTGGCAGACACACCAAGGGGTACGGGGGTCTGCACCCGGAAGTCGCAAACAGAGGTTAAACGTCGCGACGGCTGTCCGGCGCCTGCCTCATCGCTCTGACGCAAGGGCATCCCGGCTTGTTCGATGCTCAATATTCTGAGGAGCTCATTGCATGTTGTTTTTTTCAGACTGATTCGTCTTAGCGAGAGTTATTACAGAATATTCGGGACCTCTTTTGAGTGAATCTCCCCGTATATAACCAAACAATTAGTAATAATAAGTATAAATAGTAACGTAATGTAAGGAATAGTGATTCCAGAGCCACTACTCTCTGTGGTAGAGCTCTTGGTTCTTGATTGATTCCTCTATTTCCGTTGTGCTCCATATAGTGTAAATAATGTTGGTAATGGTGATTCCGGGACCATTTCTGATCCCTGTGCTCTGTATGGCGCTCCAGTGAAAGGAATGAACCGTTTCCAACACGGAGCTGTTTATCTTTTCCCTCGTTGTAAAAGTCTTTCGCGGTTCATTCAGTGCTTTGTTTTCATGTTGTGTGTTTGGTTAACGCTCCGGGGAGGGGTGGGATGGGGGTGCGATGGTGGGATGGGGGTGCGATGTTGGGGTGGGGGTGCGGTGGCGGGGGGTGGAGTTGGGCTGGTGCTCTGGATTTTTGTCTGATGAATCTGCATCGACAGGTAATTATGGGCGGTGGACGCAAATACATGTTGCCTAAGAACACATCGGACGTGGAATACCCCGAAGAGAAGAAACACAGCGGAACGCGCAAGGACGGCAGGAATCTGATCCAGGAGTGGATTGACAGAAGGAAGGACAAGGTGATAGACGTGAGCGAGAGAATGAAAAGCAATGCATATATTCAGACCCCATTTCCATTTTTTGATTTGGTTCTGGAAAAAAAAAAAAAACAGGAACTCTGCTTCTTAACACGTTCTGTTCTTTCAAGCATTGCAAATATTTCTGCTCGTTTGTCACTGATTAACATTCGATCCATTCGTTTTTGTCAAATAAAGCAAGTCTTCATGAACAATTGCAAAAGACTGGATTGAAATGGGAACTTTCCTTTTCTTCTGGTCAACAGAAGGGCTATTATGTATGGAACAAGCAGGAGCTCCTTTCAGTAAACCCCTCTACTGCTGACTACCTTCTGGGTGAGTTTATTTGTTCCCATTCATTCTCCAGTAAAGGAACAAGGTATTGTTTGTTCATCATCAGCTCAGTGTTGGCATTAGTATTACAGAAGGCTGCGATGTGCAAATGAGCCAGCTAATAGATCAACCGTTGTTTAATGTGTCATCCTGACCACTTGCTTTCCCAGATGTGTCTCTGTGGGTGTTGGAACGCATCAAGGCGTTCACATGATCCGACAAACGTGATGACCGTGTGCAGCGGTGTAATCACCGTAAGCCTGTGATGTTACTCAGGCTCTACAAGTTCTCCTTTGCTCTTGCTTTAGGGTTGTTTGAGCCAGGTGATTTGACCTATGATCTGGATAGAGACCGCAGCACTGACCCTTCCCTCACAGAGATGGTGGAGGTGGCCATCAAAATACTGCGGAAAAACCCTGAAGGCTTCTACCTGCTAGTGGAAGGTGAGAGAACCGAATACCATCCATCCATCTTTAGGCCACCAAAGGGGCTTCGTTTCATTATCACAGTTTAAAACATTATCACCACTGTAGATCTTACACATCACGATAGGCCTGAGTTTTCCCTCGTCTGTGACGTGCTGTCATTATGAGAGATAGAGATATCCGACATGTTTGGAACGTTAATACATTTACTGTTATCAGTTAAATGTATGGTTAAGTTTTATTTGAAGACTGTCTGTACAGGGACTTCACAACACAGGCAAAAGCATTGAATGACATGTGTATAAACCTGTGAACGTATGCCAGTAATTCCTAGATGACAGCAAATGAAGCAAATTTAAGCTTTGATTTCAGAACCACTGGCCTACTGAGGAACCATCCTCCTACAGAGGAATTAGACCTCCGCATTTAACCCATCGGTGCAGTGAAACACCCACATACATACACACTAGTGAGCACACACAGTAGGGCGCAGTGAGCACACTCTGCCGGAGCGGTGGGCAGCCCTATCCACAGCGCCTGGGGAGCAGTTGGGGGTTAGGTGTCTTGCTCAAGGGCACTTCAGTCACGCACTGTCGACTGAGGGGATTGAACCGGCGACCTTCCGGTCACAGGCCTGGTTACCTAACATCCAAACCCACCACTGCCCATTGTGCTGTGATGTTTGGGCCTTTAAACTAAAGTCAGACACAGTTCATTAATAACACTGTTATGAAGCATTATTATCAAGTAATAGATCTTATAATCAGAGACTAAAATTTCCGTAAGGATGAACCTAATCTAAGATCCTGGAAAAACATCCAAAGAACTGCTGGCCACTCAAGTCTCACCTGACATTAGTCTTCTCGGTTCCACAGTAAAGATAGTTGGTGGATAAAAAGTGTGATTCATGGGATAGATAAATCATACAGACCCACAAAAAATCACTGGGATGATTCCCAAGCCTTTTGGGACAATGTTTTACAGACGAGATGAATCCAGAGTGGAACTTTGAACAGAATACAGGCGACCATGAATTAGACTCGGAGTGTTCTTACGGAGAGCCTGTCGCAACCAAGAGCTCTCTTTCCGGCCAGGGTCCGGACGTTCATAAGTAACTCCTGACATTATTAGAGTGGAGACTGTGAGCCAGGCCGTCTCGTCCAAAATCAGTGTCTGACCTCACAAATGCGCTTCTGGCAGAACGGCCAAAAATTCCCATAAACACTCCTAACCCTTGTGGAAAGCCTTCCCAGAAGAGCTGAAGCTGTTATAGCTGCAAAGGGTGAGCCGACATCATATTAAACCCTATGGGTTAAGAACGGGATGTTACTCAAGTTCATATGCACTTTATTGATATGCATTCACTCACTTTACATTCATATGATAGCAGAACTATCATATATGACGAGGCAGTCGTGGGCTGGAGGTCAGGGAACCAGCCCTGTGACCGGAAGGTCGCCGGTTTGATCATCTGAGCCGACAGTACGTGACTGAGGTGCCGTTGAGCAAGACACCTAACCCCCAACTGCTCCCCAGGTGCTGTGGATAGGGCTGCCCACCACTCCGGGCAAGTGTGCTCACTGCCCACTAGTGTGTATGTGGTGTTTGTACCGCAGCATCCTTGACAGCTGAAAACACTTGGAGGAGAACGCTCATTCAGTTCTGCTAGTTCCATTACATCGGATACCATCAGCTACATTAGCACCTAATGTGGGAAGAGGGAGGGCCATCCTACACCATGTAGTAGCACAAGGCTAATTATTTTTCCTGGACTTACGCCCCCAGGTGGCTGTGGTTCATCTCCTGCCAGCACTCTGATAGTTGGGCAAAACCTGTTCTTTATACAAAGGAGGACAGGTTGATGAACATGAAGCTGAGTGAAAGGTCCAATAGAAGGCCAGGTGCCCCAAAGCATATGTAGTGTATTAACCCACCTGCACAAAACCATTAGGTTTTTGGAGCTGAAGACCAACGAGGATGCCTAGAATGGTTAATCAAGCTCCAACCCGTGAGCACTCTAACTTTGCTGTTTGCCTGCAGGTGGACGAATTGACCACGGACACCATGAGGGTAAGGCTAAGCAGGCGCTGCACGAGGCGGTTGAGATGGACCGAGCCATAGGACGAGCCGGCCTGCTGACCAGCGCCCACGATACGCTGACCGTCGTCACCGCCGACCACTCGCACGTCTTCAACTTCGGAGGCTACACAATGCGAGGAAACTCCATCTTTGGTAAGTGTTAGACTCTAATCCTTTAGTTCAGGATCAAAGTTAAACCGTTCATGCCCTTTACCCAGATATAGCCAATCAGCCCAAACCTGTCTGTAGTCTAAAGTTTACTTCTGTACTTTAGCACTAAAACTACAAGACTAATGTAGCCAACAAGTAATGGAAGCGTTGTAATAGATGCAACTGGTATTGTGCAAACCACACATTTGCCTCAAACTGCAAGAAGCTGTTAAGGAATCTGCTCATGCAGTTTTATACACTGCATGTTATAGTCCAGAGGTCACTAATAGGTGGACCGTGGTCCGAGTCCAGGCCCAGACGCTGTTCTATACAGACCTGGACCTATAACCGATAAACTATGGAGAATTATTTAATTTTGACAGGGTGGTCCTCATCACCGTAACCTTTCTAGCCTTTACGGTAGCTTTAGTGGCCTGAGAGACCGACAGACCAATCACATGCGATGGTAGTGTGTGTTGCGCAGGTCTGAGTGGATCAGACACAGCAGGGCTGCTGGAGTTTTTAAACACTGTGTCCACTCACCGTCCACTCTAATAGACGCTCCTACCTTGTCGGTCCACCTTGTAGATGTAAAGTCAGAGACGACAGCTCATCTGCTGCTGCACAGTTTGTGTCGGTCATCCTCTAGTCCTTCATCAGTGGTCACAGGACGCTGTTGGCTGGATATTTTTGGTTGGTGGACTGTTCTCAGTCCAGCAGCGACACTGAGGTGTTAAACCATCACCACAACCAGGTCAGTGTCACTGCAGTGCTGAGAATGACCCACCACCCAAACAGTACCTGCTCTGTGAGGGTCCATGGGGGTCCTGACCACTGAAGAACAGGGTAACAGAGTATCAGAGAAACAGATGGACTACAGTCTGTAACTGTAGAAGTACAGGGTGCAGCTATACGGTCAGTGGAGCTGATAAGATGGACAATCAGTGTAGAAACAAGGAGGTGGTCATGATGTTACGCCTGATTGGTGTAGCTGTGCAAGTAACGCTTGTCAGTCACTTAATGCATCAAACAGCATTGCAGAATGTTGAAATTGAGCTGTTGCAGTAGAAGCAGACATCCTGTCTGACACTTTTAGAAACAAGTGAATTATTTACTCGTCCTCATGAGAACCACACGCTGTTACATCAACAGTGAGTGCCGCGGAATGGAAACCGGAGCCGTGTGGACAGTCTGTGCCACTGATTAAAGCGTTCGCTCGGCTTGTAGCAGGAATGCTGTTAGTGTGTTTGTTAGGCGGCAGAATAACAGAATACTTTGACACACTATTTTTTTTAAAGTATAAATATGTAACTTCTTTTCAACGATGCCTGAAAACAAACGAAGAGTTTAACTTTCCAGCAGGAAATGAGCAACTCCAGCATCACTCTGAAGTCCTGTGTCCTTCATGAGGGCTTTCTGACCTCGACGCTCGTGTTTACCCTGGTTCTTTGCTGACTCCCTCCGTCTCTGCTTGTAAAGAGTAGCGATGATCCCCCTTAAACATTTTCATTCAATATGCAGCAACATCCAACCTGACGGCCTGGTACTGTATTAAATAACCCGTAGGAAAGTGATCAGCATAGCCTTAGCAGCTTTTAACCAATGAGCACCCAAAGCTTTTTTTACTACATCAAGCTTGCCCTGCTGTTGCCACATCTGCTGCTGTGGATCCGCACGTTATTATGATCAAATGGTTTATACAGCCTTCACTCGCATATGAAGTTGAGTGGCATCCCATTCTTAAACCATAGGGTTTAATATGATGTCGGCCCACCCTTTGCAGCTATAACAGCTTCAGCTCTTCTGGGAAGGCTTTCCACAAGGGTTAGGAGTGTTTATGGGAATTTCTGACCGTTCTTCCAGAATCACATTTGTGAGGTCAGACACTGATGTTGGACGAGAAGGCCTGGCTCACAGTCTCCACTCTAATTCATCCCATAGGTGTTCTATGGGGTTGAGGTCAGGACTCTGTGCAGGCCAGTCAAGTTCTTCCACACCAAACTGGCTCATCCACGTCTTTATGGACCTGCTTTGTGCACTGGTGCACAGTCATGTTGGAACAGGAAGGGGCCGTCCCCAAACTGTTCCCACAAAGTTGGGAGCGTGAAATTGTCCAGAATCTCTTGGTGCTGAAGCTTTAAGAGTTCCTTTCACTGGAACTAAGGAGCCGAGCCCAACTCCTGAAAAACACCCCCACACCATGATCCCCCCTCCACCAAACTTTACACTCAGCACAATGCAGTCAGACAAGTACCGTCTCCTGGCAACCACCTATCCCAGACTTGTCCATCAGATTTCCAGACGGAGAAGCCTGATTGGTCACTCCAGAGAACACGTCTCCACTGCTCCAGAGTCCAGTGACGGCGCTTTACTCCACTGCATTCCACGCTTTGCACTGCGCTTGGTGATGTAAGGCTTGGATGCAGCTGCTCGGCCATGGAAACCCATTCCATGAAGCTCTCTACGTTGTTCTTGAGCTGATCTGAAGGCCACATGAAGTTTGGAGGTCTGTAGTGAGTGACTCTGCAGAAAGTTGGTGACCTCTGCACACTATGCCCCAGTGATTTGGATGGTTGAGTGAATACTTTTGGTACCATAGTGTAATTTGAGACGTCGTCCTTGGAGAGTATTTATATATATATATATATTCGTTTTTTTTGGTGGTAGACATGACATAGTGCTCCTGTTTATTGCCAATCTGACCACAGTATTAGCAGCCGTCAAAAACTCTGAACATTTTGCATATTTTTGCGTATTTTTATTGGAGCATGTTGTAGTGTCTGAAACTGCATAAGCAAATCTGAGATTATTTAGCAACTCGGTGCAGTTTTGATGTCACTGTGTGATGATTTTCAGCAGACTGTCACTTCACTTGTTCCGATTCTGAGTCTCGAGTGTGTCTCCTCAGGTTTGGCTCCCATGGTGAGTGATGTTGACCAGAAGCCATTCACATCCATTTTGTACGGAAATGGCCCAGGGTTCAAGCTGGTCAATGGCTCGAGGGTCAACGTGTCCACAGTGGATTATCGTAAGTACCAAAACACCAGTGTCTTGGTGCTGAAGCATTAAGGTTCCCTTCACTGGAACTAAGGGTTCTAGACCAACCCCTGAAAAACAGCCCCATATCATCATCCCTCCTCCACCAAACTTTACAGCTGGCGCAGTGCAGTCAGGCGGGGAACGTGCATCACACTGACAGGTAGAGAAGCTGATTCATCACTCCAGCTTTACACCACTACAGGTGACGCTTGGCATTGTGCGTTTGGACCTTGGGCTTGTGTGTAGCTTCTTGGTCATGGAAACCCATTTCATGTATAGGGGTGGTCCAATACCTTTGTCCATATTGTGTGTATATATACTGTATATTGTATGTATATACTGTTGTCAGAAGAAAACCACAAGTCCAAAATGGTGATTTTACAGGAGAAGCACAAAAACGTACTTTTAATGTAAGTCAGTGGAATCAGACTTTTCCGAGTAGTTTTGAGCTGTTTCTTTTCCCTTCATCATGAAACTTACAAACAATGTAAAGGACAATATGCACTTTCACATTAGGTCTAAAACTGAAAATTGAGTAATTAAATAAATAGAGATACAAGTTTTTCTTCCGACAATGATATATATATATATATATATATATATATATATATATATATATATATATATATATCGCTGCTGTTGGAAGAAAACCTTCTATCTCCAGAATGGTGACTTTACAGGAGAAGGAAAAACTTACTTCACTGTGAATGTAATTCAGTGGAACCAGAATTTTTCCCATGTAATTTTAGGTCATTTCTTTTAGGCCACTCATCATAAAATTTACAAACAATGTAAAGAATAACAGATAAAAATGCCAAAAATGGAGATACAAGGTTTTCTTCCGATGGCAACTAATATATACACAGAGCCGGCCCTGACCAATGTGGTGCCCTAGGCGAGATTTTGGTTGGTGCCCCCTGCATCATCAGTCATCGGGTTTATTCACTGACACAGACACGGCAAAGCTTTGTTTTTGAGTTTTTTTATTTTAGTAAAATCAGTATAAAAGAAACAAATAAAAAGTAAATGAATTATAAATATAACCGTATAACAATAAATAAATATAAAGGTGTTAAACTATTTTACATAAAGTAGTGCAGAGAGCAACGGGGGATAGGTGTTGTGTGTTATTATAATAATGAATAATTTGACTAATATTATTAAACAATGAAGTTATGATTATGTGGACTTTGCTTGTTTTCATATTTATTAATTGTTCATTTGAAAAAAAATTAAAACAGACGGCGCCCCCCCCTGGACAGACGGCGCCCCTAGCATTTGCCTATATCGCCTAATGGAAGGGCCGGCCCTGTGTATACACACACACACACACACACACACACACACACACACACACACACACACACACGCAAAGAACATGACGTAACAATTTTCACTGCTATAAATAACGATTGAGAGAAAGCAAACACATTAATAAGAACTAATAAGAATTCTAATAAGAATTAATAAAAACTGATGAAACTAATTTATAGTAAGCGTTTCCATAGCGATGTGATTCTGAATGGTTCGTTTAAACAGTGATAAACACGGTCGACACGAGAAGCTGCAGCTCCACCTGCCGATCGGTTTTAATGTGGCCAACCTGAGCGAACATGCGGCCCGAATACTCGGGGCGGTTTACGATTAGCTACAGGGGGCCAAGACAAAGACTCCCAATGTTCTGTTCCCGATACGTTACGTAAGGAGCGGATTTCAGCAGAACCTTCTGCTAATTGCTTCCAGTCCAGCGTGTTTGTAGAACAGATTTTCACTCGTTGGGATTCAGTCACGGTGGGTTTTTTGTGTCTGGCTGCTTATGTTCCCTTCATGATCTGTAACAGAGCTGTTGAAATTGCCTGTCTGTTCCAAGACAGATTGTAAGTGTCAGACTCCACAGATGATGATGGATATAGAAAGAAACAAAGATGCTCTCTTTCATTCTGCTCGACAGCTCGGGGCATGTTTCTCTTTCTCTCTCCGTCTTTGTTGGTGTTGGTGAGTCTGGTGTGATGGATATTTAGACTCATATAAGCAAATCTTCACACTTAGAAGTCACTATTACCACCAGCAACGACCGAAGCAGGACGTTTTCTTTGAATGATTATTCAATTATTCCTTAAATTGCACTTTTATCGAGTAGAAATGTAAAACTTTGTCATCGCATTTGTTTTTGTAAGTTATAGAGGTGGTATTTTAGTAAGATTCACATTTGATGAAAAGTTCATAGTTTTGCATTGACAAATTACATTTTTGCTGTGTTTTAGTCAATTTTACACAAAAAAACCCACAGGAAAAAAAAAATGCTACTGAATGTACAATCAAATACAAATGCCTATCTTTATGTAATGTTTATTTTTAGGGCCCCATTAGCTGCTATCAGAATTCCTGGGGTCCAGTAGACACACTATACAATTAGGAAATATTACGCAATAACGAATATCTCAACAAAACAAATCATAAAAAATACACACGCGCCACAGAGACTCGTTAATATAATCAATTACATCATGAGCTCAATTTACTGAGCACTGATTGGTCAAACCAGGAGCTGCTTTTTAACTACATATAATACTGGACTTCCTCGAGGAGAAGCTTGGAGATGGTTAAACAAACATACCAACATCCATACAATCACTAGTTATTATTTATATTTATATATATATATATATATATATATATATATATATATATATATATATATATATATATATATATATATATATAAATTATTACTATTCTATAAATTTCATACAGCTTCTGGTCTTTTTGGGAGAATTGCTTTTGATTTTTCAAAGAAATCTGCTGGAATCTTCTCGCACCTCCACAGTTCAGTCTTAGGAGTTGTTTGTATTTTCAGCTTCTTTGTTCTTCTTCATCTATTTCCTTTTCTCAGTGATGTCTTCTTGCCGTGATTACTGTAGACTAGTGTTAACGTCAGATGAGATATGTAGAGATACGAGACGTCGTCATCTTCCCTCCTTTTTTCTCTGTCTTTGTCTCTGTAGAGCAAAACGACTATCAGGCCCAAGCAGCCGTTCCGTTACGGATGGAGACGCACGGAGGGGAAGACGTCGCGGTTTTCGCCAAAGGCCCGATGGCTCACCTGCTGCACGGCGTTCAGGAACAGAACTACATCCCCCACGTCATGGCCTACGCGGCCTGCGTCGGTCAAAACAAAGCCCACTGCCGATCTGGAAACAGCGCCACATCCATTGCGATTGCTCCACCCAGTCTGGCTCTGATCATCACAGCCACCTGGCTTCTCTGCTGACCCCTGTAATGGCCAGTTGGCCTTCTCGTACTATATTTAGAGTAGAGATGGTCTGGTCTGAACTGCTTCAGATGGATTATATGAGATTTTATAAGAAGGGTTTTTAAAGCAGTGGTATGGATTGGGGTCCTGGAGGTCAACAGTCCAGCACAGTTCAGCGCTTGCGTCTGAAACACAACTGATTCGCCAAGTCACTGGTTAAAAAACAGCACCAAGAAGTCATGTTTCTGGGTTAATGGGTAAAAATCATGGATTTTTTGGGATAAGCTGTTGAAAAGATGTCACTCTTGGATTCACTCATTGTTGATTAAAAGAGCACATGATAAAGGACAGGATTGTGCAATTTCATTCCCATTGCCCTTTAGTGTTAGAGCAGAAATCATGGAACTCTGCTGGACTGTCCACCTCCAGGAATGGAAAACAATACGCTTGTTTTTGAATTTTGGAACCACCGGATGGTGCATTTAAAAAGAAATGTCTGTGAGACTCAGACTTGATTTAGAGACCGAAAGGGAAATGATGACTGATATCACGAAAGGCGTCGTTTTAACTGTTTTTAACTCTGTAGTTCACGATTATATAAAATCATTCCAAACTTGGTTTAACACACTTTCAAACTGATCAGAGTAGCAAAATTACTGGAACAAGTTTTTTTTTATTTTTCTGTGTTTTGGTTATTAAATGCGCCCCACGATTAGAATTATCTCACGGACAGTTGTCTTATTTCTGATATTTCAGCTTTCTGATCAGGTATTTCTGATACCTGGAATCCGATGAGAGGAAGGTGGTTATGAAAGTCCACCCTTCAGCTGTTTAATTTGCTTGAGTTTGTTTTTCAGGAGGTATTTCTGTGATCGGATATAAGAAAATCCGCTGGCATAAACAGGGAGAAAGTCAAAGGGACATAAGTAAAACGTTTCTAATGCTACAGTTCAGAAAATAATCAAAGGTTACAGAGAAAATGGGCCTCCTAACAACCACCTGGAAGACCTGGTAGACCCCAAAACTGCCCCCATCAGATAAGCAGATAAATCTCTGAGAGGAGAAAATCAAGCAGCTTTAGAACTGAAACTACACACAGGTGTTTCTGTCCATCCTTCCGCTGGGAGAAGACTTTGGGTCAGAAGCAGAAAATCCAACTTCTAAGACTGAACTTTGCAGATCTGTAAAAATGATACATTTTTTTCTCTGATGCTGAAAAACGTTTTCGATTGGGAATTAAATAATTGAAGGGTGGTCTCTGACTTCGTAGACTGTGTGTTCTGGATCCCCCCAATTATAGTACTTTATTAATTGTAATTGGAAGTCAAATCAAATCTACCTCAACAAGAGTTCATTTACGTGATCTGTCATTCATCTAGGGAACGGGGGCGGTCCATTAAAAAGGCATATTTTTTATATATTAACTATGTATTGTTTCTGAACTTTGCTTAAAAGGATACCAGATGGAGTCGAAACTATTTTTTTAAGAACAAACTGAAAAAAGTATGATCCCCTGCCAATAAAGCTGGTCCTGTTTTTTTCTTTTGTTTTTTTTACCAAGAATCCTGTGTTTGCGTGCTTCATCTGCAGAGCGTAGTATGTGGGTTTGATTAAACTTCATTATGTCTTTATTCTTGTCGTCCTGAGTTCTTTCCGGTGAACAGAAATAAACGTTAGTGGTCTGTTGGTAAAGAGTGAGATCGTAATCATGGTTTGCCTCATTTGTTCTGGACAGATAGACAAATAATTGCAGATTTTCGTTTGAAGTGACAGGAGAGGCATGGCTTTGCCTGTGCAATACATTTGATGATGAAATAAATGGAGGGAGAGCAGGTCAGCAAGCTTAGTCCACTCTTCTTTATTATGGGTCTCAAAGGAATCTTTGATCCAGCTTCAAATAGAAAAACAGACAGAGTGCACGTCATTCCGAAGGCTGCAGGAATTCCACATGTTGAAGTGAGAGAGTTTGAGGTAAGACCTTTGTGCGTGCCACTGTGTTTCGCTTCGTGACGAATTGCTGGTGTGGTTACAGTGGAATGTGTGAGGCCACAGGTTGCGATCACTGAAAGAACAGGGCAAGTTCAGCCAAGGGATACAGACTTAAAATCCAAGTAGATGAAGAGGTCAGGACATCAAATATTAAGCCACAAAAAAATCATTTTTATGTCCACATTCAGTCTATAGTTTACAGTTTAGCGCCAACCACTCACAGTTAAGTTACAATTAGCTTTACAGCCTGGACTGCTTTTTCAATGGGATGCAATGCAGGACAGCCAATTAGAACAGACCGTTTACACTGAGATTAAGATTTAACTTCACCGGAACTAAGGGTTCTAGGCCAACCCCTGAAAAACAACCCCATATCATTATCCCTCCTCCACCAAACTTTACAGCTGGCATGATGCAGTCAGGCAGGTAACGTTCTCCTGGCAGTCGCCCAACCCAGACTCGTCCATCAGACTGACAGATAGAGAAGCAGATTCGTCACTCCACAGAACACGTGTCCACGAGTCCAGTGGCGGCGCTTTATTCCACTCCATCTGACTCTTTGTATTGTGCTTGGTGATGTAACGCTTCATGCAGCTGCTCGGCCATGGATACCCTGCCACGAAGCTCCTGGTGCAGTGTTTGTGCTGACGTTGATGCCAGAGGAGGTTTGAACTCTGCAGTTACTGGTGATGTTTACGCACAGTAATGCATGCTGAGATTTGTGGTCTGAGACACCGTGGTTCCTAAACACTTACACTTTTCAATAATACCACTCAAAGTTAATTGTAGAATGTCTTGAAGGAAAGAAATTTCACAAACTGACTTTTAGTGGTGATGGCATCCTATGACAGCACTGCACTCGAATTCTCTGAGCTCTTTAGACCCATTCGTATGGGGGTGTAAAGGCGAATGCATGGCTAGAGGCTTTGTTTTGCACACCAGTGGCAGTGAGACTGAACGAGACACCTGAATTCAGAGATTAAGAGTGTGTCCCAAAACCTTTGACCAGACAGAGTATATCAGCCTCAAAGACGCTGTAGCAAAAACAGAGTGAGGATGAAAAATGATCATATAAAAATAAATGACGATGCGGCCTAGAAGAGGCATTGTTGCTAAATGACTGACCAGTTGACTGACCGAGCCATTTGTTTAAAGCATGCATGCACAGAATGTGCAGACAGTCAAAATAGAGTGTCAGATTCAATCTAGCTAACGTTAATTAGCAAGCGACATACCAGGGGCGACTGCAGAGACCAGAGGTAGGTTAGCTAATGCTGTTACCCATGACGACGCGCCCTGCAGACTGCTTCTACAGACATTAGTGAAAGAATGGGTCGCTCTCAGGAGCTCAGTGAATTCCAGCGTGGTACCGTGATCGGACGCCACCTGTGCAGCAAGTCCAGTCGTGAAATTTCCTCACTACTAAATATTCCACAGTCCACTGTCAGTGGGATTATAACAAAGTGGGAATGACAGCAACTCAGCCACGAAGTGGTCGGCCACGTAAAATGACAGAGCGGTCAGCGAATGCTGAGGGGCATAGTGCGCAGAGGTCACCGACTTTCTGCACAGTCGATCACTACAGACCTCAGAACTTCATGTGGCCTTCAGATCAGCTCAAGAACAGTGTAGAGAGCTTCATGGAATGGGTTTCCATGGCCGAGCAGCTGCATCCAAGCCTCACATCACCAAGCGCAATGCAAAGCGTGAATGCAGTGCAGTCTTCTCTGGCTCTCAACAAAGGCAGTCGCACTTTTTCCCTCTCCTCTCCTTTATCTTTCCTGCTTCGCTTCTGTGTCTAGTCTACTGTCTGAGCTCTTTACTGAGAGACTCTCTCCGCGCTGTTCTTCAAACCTAAAAACTGGATTTGATCAAATGGTCTATCAACGCAATTGACACCATCTTCTTGACGAGAAGTCCTGGTTCAGGGGAACCAGCCTGTCCTGCCAGAACGTTTGCAGCTGGCTACACGATGGACGCATGGGAGAGGTGGCGTGTCGTGTGCCAGGCGGCTCTCTCCATGGAGGATATTGAGGACGTCTTCCTATTCGCAACCATGACCACAGGTTTTTTGCTGATTAGATTAGGCATTGCCCTGGTGTATACGCAGAATGGGGGCAGCTGTCCACGGCCCCTTAAAGCTGCCCAACATGATTGACGTGGTGGGCAGAGCTCTCAACACTCAGAGTATGACCGTAAGTCGTACCCTGGATAACATTGTGGAGAAGCTAGCGGCTTTGCAAAGAAAAATGGATAGTTTGAGTGACCAAAATGGACTTGGTGAGCTGCCGTAAAAAATACGGCTACTTGCCCAAAGCCTGCAACCCCTTCCTTAATCTGCTTTCGGCTCCCTGTATCAGCACTGGCCTTGACCTTGGCTCGTACATCACATCTCCCCCAGAGGAACACTGCTACGAGATGCTCTTTTATCCCTTCCCCCACTTCCCTGGATTCCTGCATGACATCCGGTTTGGCATGACGGGACAGTGATCAGTGCCGAATTATGGCTGCAGAACCAGATGGCCACTTGCTGTGATGGGATTGTCTGCACTCCTCGCCCCCATCCCCGTTGCAAGTCATGGACACTGTGTGCTAATGTGCTAATGTGTTTTTTTCTCTCTGTTCCCAGACTGAGTTTCCTTAGGAACTCGGGGGGGGGGGGGGGGGGGGGGGGGGGTATTTTCCATCATTCTGTATTTTCCATCATTCCTGTCTTCCTGTCCTGTCTCCCCCCTTGTCATATTGTATGTGCTCGGATGAGTTGATCATAATTTCGCTGGTTCATATCATATCATAAAGCGCCGCCACTGGACTGGAAGCGTGACCAATCACGCTTCTCCGTCTGGCAATCCAATGGACGAGTCTGGGTTTGGCGGTTGCCAGGAGACGGTACTTGTGCCGAGTGTAAAGTTTGGTGGAGGGGGGATCATGATGTGGGGCTGTTTTTCAGGAGTTGGGCTCGGCCCCTTAGTTCCAGTGAAAGGAACTCTTAAAGCTTCAGCACCAAGAGATTTTGGACAATTTCATGCTCCCAACTTAGTGGGAACAGTTTGGGGACGGCCCCTTCCTGCTCCAACATGACTGTACACCAGTGCACAAAGCAGGTCCATAAAGACACGGATGAGCCAGTTTGGTGTGGAAGAACTTGACTGGCCTGCACAGAGTCCTGACCTCAACCCCATAGAACACCTTTGGGATGAATTAGAGTGGAGACTGTGAGCCAGGCCTTCTCGCCCAACATCAGTGTCTGATCTCACAAATGTGCTTCTGGAAGAACGGTCAGAAATTCCCATAAACACTCCTAACCCAAAGGGTGGGCTGACATCATATTAAACCCTATGGATTAAGAACTTACAAAGTGCACCTATATTGGATGTTTCTCATAAAATTGCCAGTGAGTACAAAGTAGGAGTGCACATAGTGCAGGGTAAAGATTCATCTGATTATAAAGCACCATATTTTACAGCCGTGAGGTGCCGAGGAACCAATCACAATCCAGCTGTAAGAGGGGGTCATAGAGTTTCTGACTGTCTCCTTCAGTCTGAGAGGAGCTGAGACCCCTGAGCAGAACGTTCTGCGTTCTCCACGTCAATCAGAGTGAATCCGTCAGAACTGTGCTGGGTGATGTTCATGGGCAGTGAAGCTCCAGCAGCTCAGAGCGTTCGGCGCTGGTTCCACAGCACTGGATGATCTCCGAAATCCCACTGAAAGAGCCGTGAGAGCGGCGACGCCCGACACGCTCAGTCCAGTCTGGGATGAGTTTGACTGTGGTGTTGATGTCGTCCGTACAGCTGGAGGAGGTTCAGACTGAGACCTTGTAGAATTACATAATAAACATTATGCTCATTTACACCATTTACAGCTCACTGCACTGATCTGTAATGATTTACAAGGGAAATCAATCATTTTTAATCAGATCAATCTTTCTGAATCAGCTTGTATAATAAACTCCAATGCCATATCCAACATCCTGTATTAGTAGACCCACCACAGTTTTGTTCTCACAGTTTTCCAATAGACTTTACCATTAGCTGATGATTCATCCTCAGTCTTTCTTCTGCAAGATCGGAATGTCTCTTTTCTAGCTTCTTTGTCCGATTGTTATACGTATTCCCTAACTGCACTATCAGGAGAACGAGTTCCTGTTTAGGTTCCTGGATCCTCTCAGTGTTTCTGGAACACATCCTGTTGAAAATCACTGAAGTGAATTGAACTATGACCACAGTCCCGGTCAGAGATGGCAGGATCTTTTTAATGCTGACTGGAATGTTACATATCAAAACCTTCCGATGGGTTTATTACAATAATGGCTTAATGACAAAGTCATAAAGTCATGGCACGGCAGTCTTTTACATTCTAGACCCTCTGTCCTGACATTCCCTGAGAAATGAACCCAACACAGCGAAATTAAGAATAATTCTATATATATTTATATATATAATCATTCATTCAGACCTCAGCACTAAGAGGCTCTCATCTGTATACCAGTATAAACACTAGACTGCAGGTTACTTATGAAACATTCTGATAAAGGCTTATGCTGTCCGCACCACCACCTTCTGGAGCACATAATCTTAAGCCTAATCTTAATCATTAACTTCTTAAACTCTGAGGATCTGTATGTGAATCCACATCTCAGTTCCTGAGTCTTGCAACTGGGCCACTCTACAGAAGCATCTGTTTTTGTGTCCCTAGCGTTTACAGACATATTACACTTAAAAACTTGTTAGGGTTACAATTTATTTACATTTTCATTAGTTTAACAACTCCACCTTCTTGAGCCTCAATTTAGCAACATTGGTTTTTAAATCAATCATACTGAGTTCCAGTCACCACAGAAGAGCTCGTCCCCACAGTCGCGTGTGAAGGCTGAGGCCATATTTTGAAGAAAAACACATTTTTCTGCAATTTAAACAACAATAACCTACACATGACTACAAAATATATGATTTAAATTACACAAAGAAAACAAATGTCAAATAAATATTATAAACTATATCATGAAAGTTCCCCAGGAGTCGTGTCACTGGTGTCACAGCGTAACAGAAACTCTCTTATTTTGAAATAAAAGTCACGCCGATGACGTCACTCGACCTCCTTTGACCTGCTTTCTGAGGATCTATGAAGAAAAGCTCACGGTGAGTCCACTGTGTCTCTCATTTCTCAGAGATCTTCTCATTCAGCTCATGATCTCATACGAAGCTTCTAGCTGACGTCACTGGTGCAACCGACTTTATTCTGAGGTCACTGTGAAAAAATAGAAACACCAATGGATTAAATTCGATATTTTAGTGGACGTTCCCTGATGGACAGGGTGTGGTTTGATGTTATGTGTAACACCAATGAGGATCAGTAACACCAGTGACTCCTATGGAGAGACAGAATAGTGGACATTTCTGCAGAATGATCCAACTACAGAGTTTACATATTAGTGTCGTAGCGGTTACAGAATAATTCACAGCAATTTTTGAATCATTTATTGTAATTATGGATTATTTCAAAGTAGTTGTTGAATAATTGCTGAATAACGTATATTAGATACTGAATAATTTATAGTAGTAACTGGATCATATATAGTAGTATAGTATACAGCTACGGTATAGTAGTAGTTTTCGTAAACTGCAAAACTGAACGATCAGCATTAAAGCGTTCCCAAATGGCTGAAAGGTCGAACATTTTATCCCCTAATTGGGACGTCGCTCATCATCACTAAGACCTTTGGGTCCTCAGGCAGCACTGCATTAAAAACAGACGTAATTCTGTAGTGGAAATCGCTGCATGGGCTCAGAAACACGTCTGAAAACCCCTCTCTGTGAACACAGTTCATCACTGCATCCACAAACGCTGTTAAAAAAAGTGTCTGTGCCACTGGCTGCCTGCAGAGGGCAACGGCGGCAAGGCACCCCCAGGTCAGGGAACTCCAAATCCCCGAAGCCCTCGGGTTTAGGCCTAACCTGGCACGCCTGTGGACTCCTACTTAAGGCCATGGCAAACAGCAGCCCTTTGTCCCAACTTTGTAGAGGGTGACTGGTACGGCACTTAGTGTTGTTCAAAAAATGAAATGAACTGTGCTGAAAAGAAGAGTTGAAACAAGAAATTACCTCAAAGCAACAGAAAGGAGGAAAACATTACCTCAGTAATTCATTTCAGACCCTTTCTCGCAGGTTCTCCTCTCTGCATTTGGGTCCACCTCCCTGCCGTCCCATAACAACCATGAAAGGAAGAGACCACATATAAACAGGACCCAGAAACGCTTTCGCCTTCTCTGGGCCCAAGCTCATTTAAGATGGACTGAGGTGAAGTGGACAAGTGTCTGGTGGTCTGAGAAATACATTTTTGAAACTGTTTTTGGAAACCATGGATGCCACATCCTCCAGGTTAAAGAGGAGAAGGACCATCCAGCTTGCTATCAACACAAAGTTGGTTCTCAGGTATAAACATTTATTCTTGCATTTTTATGTCATGTCCATTGGGGGGCAGTCGTGGGCTGGAGGTTGGGGAACTGGCCCTGTGACCGGAAGGTTGCTGGTTCGATCCCCAAGCCGACAGTCCATGACCGAGGTGTCCTTGAGCAAGACACCTAACCCCCAACTGCTCTCCGGGTGCCGTGGATGCGTGGAAACCGCTCCGGGCAAGTGTGCTCACTGCCCCCTAGAGTGTGTGTGTTCACTAGTGTGTATGTGGTGTTTCACTTCACGGATGGGTTAAATGCGGGGGTGGAATTTCCCCGTTTGTGGGATCAAAAAAGTGTCAAACTCGGCCGCTTAAAGGGCCATATTAAAAAATCTCAATGAATCCGTGGGCCAGACAACACCTGTGCCCGAGCTGAGCACTGTTTATTCGAAATATGCAAAAACTCATCATCATCATCATCGTTAACCACTTAGTCCAGATAGGGTCACGGGAGCAGTTGAGAGAGCAGAGAATCCCAGATGACCCTGTCCCCTGCAACTTCCTCCAGCTCTTTCCCGGGGATGCCTTCCTGGATTGGGGACCCGGAATGGCTTGTGTGGTCTAGGGATCTTCAGAGTTAAGTCGTCGAGAGCAATGCACTCCTGGTAGGGTCTCCCAGGCTGAACAGACCCTGACTAACTCGATCCAAAAACCCTTCATGATAAATGGGCAAGGACCATCATGTACCCTGCCCAGGAGAGGTCACCTTGTGTTTGACTCATAGGGTTTAGAAGTAAATGTGTCACAAAGCAACATTAAGAAGCGTCACTACCGAAACAAATTTTCTGCCCTTAGGTCAACTTCTTTGTTTTAACGACTCTATAAACCGAGAAAGTAACGGACCAATCAGAATCTCCGTTTCAGCTGGGAGCCGGGACAGTAAAGCCCTCATGTACAGTGAGAAGAGCTGAGGCTGCGATACGCAAACTAATACAGTTTGTTACTACACTGTCGATTTATTAAATGTCAGTTTGAATATGTCTCACTGTTACACTGCTAAACTAACGTGGTCTTCATATCTACTGTGGTTGCTGCAGATTTATTGACCTTTTTCGGTAAACACTCCACCCGTATTTAGGTCAGTAGAAAAACAAAGTTCAGCTTCTTTTATTATAAGGGTTTAAAATGACATCGCCATCTATTTGATGGAGTGCCACTGGAACCACTGGTGGTTTGGAAATTAGTTTTGCCTCAACACCATTGGAGGTTGGTGCCACCGCTGATGGAAAGACTCGGCCGATATATCTCCTTCAGATCCTCCACAATCTATCAGCAGTCTTCAGCCCCCCCACCTTTGTGAAGCTAACAGCAACCAACTCCTCTGGGATGGCTTTCCATGATTTTCAAAGACTTCCAGGAGTTTGTCATGTCTGTCTGGTATTTGTACCCATTTAGACAAAAGAGCATTTGTGAGGTCAGGCCCTGGGGTTGGGCAGGAAGGCCTGGCTTGCATTCTGCATTGCAGTTCATTCCAAAAGTGTTCAATAGAAGTGAAACAGAGCTCTGTGCAGGCCACTGGAGCTCCTCCACACCAAACCTGTCAAACCACGTATTTATGGAAATCACTGTGCACAGAGTCCCGCTGGAACTAAGAAGCCTAGACAAAACCCTGAGAAAAAGCCCCAGACTATTATCCCTCCTCCACTAAACTTTACTATTGGCTAAGCAGTGTGGGGGCAGTCGTGGTTAGGGAACCAGGCCTGTGACCGGAAGGTTGCCGGTTCGTTCCCCTTGGCTGAAGGTCCATGACTGAAGTGGCCCTGAGCAAGGCACCTAACCCCCAATTGTTCCCCAGGTGCAGTGGATAGGGCTGCCCACCGCTCCGGGCAAGTGTGCTCACTGCCCCCCTTGTGTTCACTAGTGTGCATGTATGTGGGTGTTTCACTGCACGGATGGGTTAAATGCAGAGGTGTAATTCCAGTGTGCAAACACAGTTAGCTGATGGTTCTGAAATGCATTCCGGTGGGTAACGTTCTCCTGGCACCCACCAAACCCAGCTTCCATCAGACTGACAGATAGAGAAGCTGATTCATCACTCCAGACGACATCTTTCCACTGCTCCAGACTACGGTGGCCCTGAGCTTTACACCCCTCCAGCCGACGCTTGGCATTGCACATAGTGATCTTAGGCTTGTGTGCAGCCATGGAGACCCATTTTATGAAGCTCCCAGAACACAATTCTTTTGCTGATGTTGCTTCTGTTGGCAGTTTGTAGCTTTGTGAGTAGTGATGGATGAAGTACACATGTACCTGAGTTAAAGTCGAGACCCCCAAGGTAAAATATTCCTCCAGTAAAAGTAGAAGTTCCTCCCTTTAGACCTCCACTTGAGTAAAAGTACTAAAGTATTTACCTTCAAATGTACTTAAGTATAAAGTAAAAGTACTAAAAGAGTAATTCTGGCTCTGATGTCCTGTTATCATTTTTATAACCAGACTGGCTTCATGAACTCATTTCAGGTGAAAGTCCTCCAGCGTCTCTCTTGGTAAACCAGTCTTTTAATAGAACGTCATTAATTAGTGACGCTGACGTCTATTAAAATGATCAGAAGCACAAAACACTGAAGGTAAACAGTTTCCATCAGGGAGAACCGAGTGGCTCTGAAATCACTTTTTACACACAAGCAAAGTTTCAGTTTCAGATTTATTTACAACTTAGTTCCAAGTTTAAGTTGAATAAAAACTGGCTTTAAACTCAGGATCACAGATGAGCTCCTTTACTATGTTGATCTGTAGGCGTCTGTTCATAAACATAAACCAGCCCAAACTCATTTACTATAAAATGAAATGGTGTTTGTAGAAATTCAAACAGTAAAGTCGCCCAGAACGGAGAAACTTCAGTACAGATACACCAAAAAATACTTAAGTACAGAAACCAGTTATATTTACTTGGTTAATGTCCACCACTGGTAGTGAGTGATGCAACAGAGGATAGAGGATGCTTTTTACTTGCAGTGTGCTTCAGCACTCGGTGGCCTTGCTTTTGTGTCGTCGTTAAGCTGCTTCCATTTCACACTCGGCAACAGACGTGGCTAAAAGTGTGTTTTGAATGTGTGAGTGATTCTTTATATGATCAAGTGGTTCTTCTCTGCGATGGAGATGCTGTTCTATATGGCTGTTGTAAGAACACGTGGGAACATTTATAAGCAGAGCATGAATGTGGCATTTTTGTTTTTTTTGCCTAAAGTTTGAGTTGCTGCGTGGAGTCAGAGATGACCCTGACCATCATCTGCATCTCTGACCTGAGTGATTGACGAGGATCCATCGGACCGATCAATCAGAGCAGTTGCCGGCTTTTTTTTGACAGCTCATGGCTTTTCTCGTGTGCTGTTAGGCTTTTTGCCCCCTTCTCGTCTCTCTAGCCACGCCTCCTTAGTTCCAGCACTGAAGGCATCAGTCAATAGCCAGTGAAAAAGCCAGGCCTCTTAAGGCCTCGTCACGTGATCTCTCTCACATGGCCAGTGCTCACCTGAACGCACTTTTAATCTACATTTCTATGTAGATTAAATCCTAGGATTTCCCGGAACAATTGCAATTATAAAGGATTTACATGTGACAGTCCCACATGCCATAGGTTAGCGTTTTCAGGAGACCCTGGGCTGCTCAGGCATGCCACTGCTTGACATGTAAATGCAAACAGAAATTTGATATCCTTATAAATATGGGTCATTTTTGATAAACTTTACCCAGCGCCTGCAAAATTGTGTATTTTTTTGAATGATAGAGATCCTGAAAACAAGTGCAGTTGTAGTTATCTTTTCAGAAATGGTTAGTTTGGAGTGTCTGTGAGCTGAAAGTGCAACAATTAGCATTAGGTGGCCATGTGTTTATTTATTTATTTATTTATTTTATATTTATTGATTTTTCGGTCATAAAACTCTGATACATAGCAAGAAAGGCTTTATTTTTCATTGAAAACTTAGCGGAAAATTTCAGATATTTTTAATACTCAACATGAATGTAAACTGAAAGACAGAGCTAGATATGACCAGTGATATAATATTTGTCATTTATGTGTTAAAATGTGTTTTAGGGCCTGTTTGTGTGGTTTTGAGGGAAAGAGGGAAAGCGTGTTGAATGGGATGCTGCAGTTTTATCACATTTCTCTTGGAACATGAAGGCCAAAAAGCGGAGCAATAATATCAGGCTTTCAGGCGATTTCCTGAGCTGAGTTACTCACTGATGCCGACGTCACAGCTCAGTGATGACTGCTGGTTAGGGGCGGGTCTGCTGAATGTCCTGATATGTGGCTCATGTTTGTGTCTTAAACCGTTGTGAAGTGATGAAGTTCTAGAAGTGACCTACAGGTTTGGCTTAGGGTCCTTTCTCAATGCTGCCCTCTCTTTAGTTCAACATGAAGAACATAAGGCCAAATGTTGGTAGATGTTTATTTTGACTGCATCAAAACCACAAGAAAATGTGAAATGAGGAGTACACCTCACACTTCGGTCACCTTTTGCTGTTACCCTGGTGAAACAAATCGATTATAAGTATTTCCTTAATAACGTAAACTGCGATAGTTCCTGTGCACACGTTTCATAACACAGTGTATTCAACACTAAGGGCACTAATGGAGGGATATGGAATTGCACACACAGCTCCAATTGCACATGCTGATCCGTTTCACCATGACCGATGTGGACATGGACTCTGGGGCGAGAGTTTAAAGAGTTAAAGAGGACAAAGACAAAGAATCTGAATTGTACCAATACGTTGGGTAAGACAGGGTTAACAGTCTTTATTCATCTAAGACTAAGGCTTTGGAGGCAGAATAGGGGCTATGCCCCTGTCAGATCACATCAATGCGTGGGGGTGATGCTGACAGCCACTGGTCATCTGTATAAAAGGAGCACTGAAGCTGCAACGAGATGCTAATGCTGCCTTTCTCCAAGGCCCGGTCCTCTTTTTAAACCTCCCCACTCGGGTATTGAACTCTTCTGCATACCGATGGTCCCGGCTTATCATACTAATAATACTCCTGCACTGGCATTGGTATCTGAGCACACCTTCATATGCTACTCAAAGAGGACTTGAAGTGCTTGATTGTCACGATACGGAAGATTCTGTAGGTTTCTGTCAATAGCAGTTACACAAAAAATGTCATTTGAAGGAAATGTAATGAAGATAATTGAAGTGCCTATATTGTGCATTTCTCTTCTATTTAATTTAGTCAATTTCAGATTTTAGGCTGTTTTTTGTTACTGTGCCTTTAAGACCGGTGTATTTTCTGATTGGCTACCCTGTACTGTGCCACGTTCAGTAAAGTTGACACTAGTGGCACAGCAGTGAGGGACGGGAACAGTGGTGCTGTGACCCGAACAGAAAAACCGCCGTAGAGCAGACAGTCTCACTTCGGTTCAGCCTTTGCGGGTCCAAGCATCCGTCGAAGGAGGAGCTTCGTAAACCCCCCTGAAATGGGACACACTGACTGTGATGTGTTGCTTCTCCATGTAGAGCCACTGAGCGTTCCCTGTGGGCTATTTTGTCTTGAGTTGAACCTTTAGCCCAACTGTGTTTGAATTAGACCTCCGCATTTAACCCATCCGTGCATACATGCACACTAGTGAACACACACACTAGGGGGCAGTGAGCACACTTGACTGGAGCGGTGGGCAGCCCTAGCCACAGCACCAGGGGAGCAGTTGGGAGTTAAGTGTCTTGTTCAAGGGCACTTCAGTCATGGACTGTCAGCTGAGGGGATCGAACCGGTGACATTCCAGTCTCAAGGTTGGTTCCCTGACCTCCAGCCCACGACTGCTCATAACGTGAGCTTGACTTTGATGTTTCTGGACTTTCTGATTTTGCCTTTTTGCCTCTTCTCTTTTTTTGGATCTTGGTTGCCTGATCACATCTTTGTTGCTCCATCTGCTTGGCCATGGAAACCCAGTCCATGAAGCTCTCTACGCTGTTCTTGAGCTGATCTGAAGGCCACATGAAGTGTGGAGGTCTGTAGTGATTGACTCTGCAGAAAGTCGGTGACCTCTGCGCACTATGCCCCTCAGCATCCGCTGATCGCTCTGTCATTTTACGTGGCCGACCACTTCGTGGCTGAGCTGCTGTCGTTCCCAATCGCTTCCACTTTGTTATAATCCCACTGACAGTGGACTGTGGAATATTTAGTAGTGAGGAAATTTCACGACTGGACTTGCTGCACAGGTGGCGTCCGATCACGGTACCACGCTGGAATTCACTGAGCTCCTGAGAGCGACCCATTCTTTCACTAATGTCTGTAGAAGCAGTCTGCAGGCCTAGGGGCTCGGCTTTATACACCTGTGGCCATGGAAGTGACTGGAACACCTGAATTCAGTGATTTGGATGGGTGAGTGAAAACTTAACATACTTGTGAAAACACGCAGCACAATATATGACTTGATTCAACCACTGCAGTGTGTCTGAAGTTCATGTTCCAGATTTCTCTGAATTAAAGTGATATTGTGTTGAAATCATGCGATTCTGTTGGCTTTCTTTCAGCATGTCTTCAAGGTCTCCATCTGCTTTGTTTGCTTCAGTTGCTGAAGTCTTCCAAAAAGATGCTTTTGAGACACGATTACTAATACCTTGGTTTACAAGGCCGAGAGAATGCCAGGGTCAGCGATCAATGATCTGGACAATCTCCACCAGCTTTATGTATTTTTTAAACACTGCCAACTGCAGATACAATTGCGGTTTTGAGTTTAAAGACGGAGACGTTTTCACACTGAAGCCTAAACAACTAAATATAGCGTCTCATTTTTTCAGTACAAGTATTTCATTCGTCAACTGTTTGCCTTTTATTACAGCTTCCACCCGTTTCAGAAGACTTGCGTTAAATTTTTAAAAGAAACTTGCAGGAATTTTTCCTCACTTCCAAAGTTTAGTCATAGAAGTTTGTTGCATTTTCTGCTACTTCACGTAATCCCAAACACACCCATTGACGTTTAGGTCTGGACTCTGGAGTGGACAGTTCACTGTTCTGAGAACACCAGCAGCTTCTTTGTTGGATTTTAAAATAAAATTTTCAAGCAAAATTATTTTTTTTCCTCTCAGTAGCAGCGGATCATCTTTATGCAGCGGATATTTTACTATATGCTGACATTCCGATATGTTTAAATTTTCCTTTCCGATATCACGTGTATATGTATGTATGTATGTGTGTGTGTGTGTGTGTGTGTATGTATGTGTCTCTGTGTATGTACGTACGTATGTGTGTGTATATATATATATATATATAAACATTACACATTAGTAAAAACCAGCTTATGCCAACTGCCTTGCTCTGACTGTTGTACTGGGCTTCACACACCAACTTATCACTTTAAACTTGTTCCGTGATTATTTACTGGTTTCATACTGTAACATAAGCATATCCTTGAGCTGTTTGGACTGTGTAATTGTCATGTCGCAGGTAAATAATGTAATGTGGTCACATTCTAGGAGGTCATGTCTTCAGTAGAACCGAATGGGATATCATTAGTCAGGTTAAGTGCCACTTTCCTTGCCTTGATGTAAACTACTTTGAGACGTAACGTCTGTTGGTTTCACTGCTGTATCAGTGCAGTTGTTTATTAACTGGCCGGCGCAGTACGGCTGGCCACACCGGATGAATATAATGCAAGCCTCTGCAAAATGACACGCTTCCCAGGACAGAGGCTTCCAGCATCATCCAAATCATGGTATTATTAGAGGAGCTTGAAGAAGCGCTCTATTGTTATCTCTCATACTTCTTCTTATTCTTCTTCCACACTTTTCTGAGATTAATACAGCCCGAACAGCTTAACGTACAGACTGCGTTCAAACTGCGTTTCGAAGGTCTCGGCGCTGTGACTTGTGCTCTGTATGTTTGGAGGCGATCGGATTGGTAGTTTTTCATAAAATTAAGTTAAAAAATTAAAAACCTCCCATAAGAATGAACGGCGGAATGTTCAGAACTTCAGATTCTAACTGACTTCGATGTCACAGCAGGCCACTCAGTCTCACAGACACAGCCGATCACGCAGGGAATCTGCTTTAAAATCCTTAAACTTTCACCTAGAAGCTCCAGTTCAGTTTTAAATGGTAGAGAAAATTGTCCTTTCTGAAACCTCGAAATATCTCATCTCTTTATCAGTTAGCTTTAGAGTTATGAGCGTTTGTTTGGCACTAGGCACAGAAAACTGCCCCATTCACTCCCATGTAAATTTCTCAATCAGAATCGGCTTATTTCAGGATTTTCTGTGTTTAACTCGTCATAACTCAGACATTTTCTTCTCAATACACACAACATTACACCAAAATAATCCTCAAGGGGTCTCGTCTCACACCATCTATCCGGTTAAGCAATAGAGTAAAGATTTCCCGAGTTATGACGGTTTTGTTCAGAGGGTGCAAATCGGACTCAAACAAGGCTTCTCCACTAAGAGCTTGATCAATTTCCTTCGGGGTCCGTCTCTCTGTCTGTCTAATAAGAATGACAGTTAATTTGAATAACCCCTGCCCCTCCCCCTCAAACACATACATCTCTCCCTCTCTCTCACACACACACACACACACACACACACACACACACACACACACACACACACACACACAGTACATGACTGAGATGTCCTTGAGCAAGACACCTAACCCCCAACTGCTCCCTGGGTGCTATGGACAGGGCTGCTCACTGTGTGTGTGTGTGTGTGTGTGTGTGTGGTGTTTTACTGCACGTATGGGTCAAATGCAGAGGTGAAATTAATAAGGCTCACTTAATCTTAAACGCCTGCTTTATAAGGGCAGAGAAAGACAAAGCTGTCCAGCACCGGCTTCCAAAACATTAGGTGACCAGTTGGGATCTGCAGTCCATTTTTGTGCGGTTTCTTCTTTCTATTGTCTTTTTTAAGCTCCTGCTTTGGAAATATTTTACTGCTTTTCCTTTGACGTTTTCCTTTCTTTTCCTTTCTTTGAGCACATGGACTGTCATCCATCTAATCTCAGAAACGTCTCCTACAAATGAAAAGTTTAGACATACTTAATGGATGTTTTGACTGGAAATGAAGCAAATGAGGCGGCTCTGACTGCATGGACTGTGCTTTGAGGCTCGAATGCCCGCTGCGTTTAGAACACACACGCTTCCTTGGGGCAGAACGCATGTTCTCGGTAATAGCCGCAAAAGGCTTACAGGCTTATAAAAATGGGATTCAGACAGATTAGTTTATCCCAGAACGGTCCTTTACGGAAAGTTCTATATGATGCCGTGTTCCTGGAAATCAGAGCTCATTCCAGAGTTAGGCTTCACAGACCTCATGCATCTGTTTTAAGATATTCAAGAGCATGTAAAATTCAAAACAGATGTTCTCAATTACAGATGGAACTAAGCTTTGCAGCACGGTGAATCACCAGGAGCAGGTAAATGTAAAGGTAGCTGGAATTTCCTGTAAACAGAGTTCATTTTAGGCCTTGGAATTCTTCACTTTTATTGACTTCCCTTGACAAAGCATTAATAAAAGTACACACTCAGACTTCAAAAATGCCGTTTTCCCACCTCAGGCTGTCAAATCAGGTCTACAAGGGCTGTTTTCTGAAATGTAAACCATTTTTTTGCAGCCCTGTTAAGTTCTTAGGGAGATGTATGTATAAATGGCATTTAAAAGCCTGTCGGTTACATTCATTATTTTCAAGCAAGAAATTTTGATATGTAATTTAATATATAATAAATTCAAATCTTTGTTTTTTTCTAATTTTCTTATACATATGATTTCAAAGCTTTCAGTTTTTTTTTTCTCTCCGAACAACAAAATAGTGCAATTTCTTTTGTACTTAATCGTTAGAAATTGACCTAACGACCCTAAAAATTAAAAAAAAGAAAAAAAAGAAGCTCGGCCTCGATCAAACTCGGCACAATGTTAATTTAAAAGGAAACGTTTCCTTCAAGATTATTCTATTAAAAAACAAATATTTTATTGTGATGACAAATACAACTTACTAATGTTTTTAATAGTTGTGTGCACTAACCTACAGCGTGTAAGTCGTTGCTTTTAACACAGGTTTTATCGGTTCTTGAGCTGTTTGCGTGAATCACAATCTAGTCTCATATTACTTTGTTCACCGTCTTGTTTCTACAGTGCAGCACCGTTTAGAAGCAGCTGACCAGCTCTCAGCTGGGCTTCAGTCCAGCCTCCATGGTTTTACTGGATAAACGCCAAAGACGTTCAATGTCGGTCCCAATAGGAAGGCCATGGTGGACCCCTGCTGGCCTTGCTGATGGCAGAACTGGCGGTCCACTGGTGTTTTGCTCAGTGTTTTCTGGGCAGCCCAACTGCAGAGCTCTGAATGTGCTATAGCTTTCGTATAGACTTTAGAGGGAGAGCAACAAAGAGTGAGTTAGAGTGATCAATACGGGACATAATGAAGGCATGAACCAAAGTTTGTGCATCGTTATCAGTCGAAGGCGAAGATAAGCGGTGTTACGTAAGTCTGAAGTCTTTGTGATGAACTTGAACTTGACATTTATATTTTTTTCTCTCAGTTGTTTGTAATATTTGTCTCATTTTCCAAATTAAAAGTCCTTGTGCTTTTAAAATCTGTTTGGGGTGAACTAGTCAGAGCTTGTATGCTTCTCTGCTTTACGTCAGCCACCTGCAGCCCACCAATTCACAGTGAAGTTATAAGGAGTGTTTCAGCCCAGACTGCTTTCAGAATGAGGCACAATGCAGGGCAGCCAGTCAAAAGAGAGGTCATTTACATACATCACTCTTAAAGGTACAGCAACAACCCCGCTGAAAACAAAAATGTTAGAACCATTAGAAATAAAACCCAATGGTTTTACTAATGGGAATTGGCTTAATGATTACCATTAGAGAACACTAATTACCTGTAGGACATCTTTAGATTCCAATAGAAAAAATTCAAAAGCATCTGGAATCAGTTCCAGAACACCTGTTAAATCATGAGAATCAGAATTAGACTATTGGACACCAGCAGAAACCAACAAGTCTTGAGTCTTCCACATGTCTTGAAGGATGGCGGGTCAGCTGAGTTGTACTCAAACCTCGAAGCGCTCGTGGTAAGTCTGAGTTTTGACCATTGCCATCAGGTCGGGAGGGGCTGGTCCATTTTTGGCTTAGTAGACCAGCATTAGGGTTTAAATCTGATGCAGCTACAGGAAGCCAGTGAAGGGAGCCCAGCTGTGGGGTGACGTGGCTGAACTTGGGGAGACTGAAGACGAGCCGTGCTGCCGCATTCTGGATCATTCTGGATGATCTGCAGAGGCTTGATGGCCGCATACAAAGACCAGCCAAGAGTGAGTTACAGTAATTGAGCCTTGAGATTACGAGACTCAACGAGTACCTGGGTGGCCTCTCAAGGGAGGAAGGACTGGATGCTCCACATGTTGTATAGGAGAAACCTTCATGACCAAGTCAGGTTCGTGACATGAGCCCAGAACGATAACTGAACGACCAGAACCACACCAAGACTTCTCGCCTCTACAGACAGAACGATCAGAGTTCTCGAATAAGATGGCAAGATCATGATGAGGACCTGTAGTTGCAGGGATGAATATCAGCTCAGTCTTGCTAGGATTGAGCTTCAGGTGCTGAGCTGCCATCCACGAAGAGATGTCAGACAGACCTGCCGAGATGCGACTGGAAACCTGTGTGTCAGAGGATAAGAAAGAAAGCATTAGTTGAGTGTCGTCAGCATAACAGTGATAAGAGAAGCTATGAGATGTTATCACATCACACAGAGAGCTAGTGTAAAGAGAAAAGAGAAGCGGACCCAGCACTGAGCCTTGTGGGACACCCCTGGAGAGCCTGGTGTGGACCCTCTCCATGTTACCTGATTAGAGCGACCCTCCGGATAGGACTTGAACCACTTCCAAGCAGAGCCAGTGATTCCAAGTTTGGTGAAGACGTCCAGAAGGATTGAATGGTTGACCGTGTCAAAAGCTGCTGAGGGGTCAAGAAGAATCAGGACAGATGACATTTTGCTTATCCTTCTGGGTAGCAGGGGGAGCTGGAGCCTATCCCAGCAGTGATTAAACGGAATGCAGGAAACATCCTGAACAGGCCGCCAGCCCTTCACAGGGCAAACAGGGTCTTGGGCTTCGACAAGAAACCAGTAAGGACAAGAACCAACAGAAACTTTTGTTTTGTAGCTTCTTTTTCAGCAGGGGAAACTGTTTGAGAGAGAACACCTCACATATCAATACAAAAATGAATTGTTATTTTTGGTACATCAACCCACACAAACATTATGTGGCCCTCAGGGTTCAAAGATTGAAAAACTGAAAGATTAAATTTTGAAGTCTTATTGCATATCTGTGTTCTTTGTGTTCTATCTGTGTGATTTTACATGAAATTACTCCCTTGTTTGGATTTCTACTTGCCCTTTTCTGTTATGAGATCAGGGGTCTTTGGTGTCATGGTGGGATCACATTTATTCATTGCTTCATTTTCCAGTTTCAACAAGTCCATGGAAGTGAATTTAGCTGCCCTGGTCTGTGATTTAATAGAGCTTTGAGAAGGTTCTGCTTGGCCTCCTCCACATATTGTTCTCTGTTCTTTCTTTATGGGGCCTCGGCATAATGAGAATAATGGCTTGAACTGCCCACTAATGAGCCGTGAACAGAGAGCCTGCGTTAGAGGAAGTCAGCTGAGCAGAGCAGTTCTGCTAATTAGAAAAAGACGATGTAAAAAAGAGCCATAATTTCACTCTGTGAATATGATGAAAACCAGGATGTATAATTGAAGTTGTAGAAATGCTGTTCTATATTACAGGATGAGAGCAGCTCTAGAGATGATCAAAGTGTGATTTGGCCAATTCTCTGTAGTTCTAGCTGCACTGATACTATTGTTACATCAGCAAGAATTGACACTATTGTTTGTGATATGTCCACAGAATAAATCAACTTCATATGGACACATACATCAATCAGACATAACATCATGACCACCTCCCTGTTTCTACGCTCATTGTCCACTTTATCAGCTCCACTTACTGTATAGCTGCACTCTGTAGTTCTACAGTTACAGACTGAAGTCCATCTGTTTCTCTGATACTCTGTTACCCTGTTCTTCAGTGGTCAGGACCCCCATGGACCCTCACAGAGCAGGTACTGTTTGGGTGGTGGATCATTCTCAGCACTGCAGTGACACTGAGGCGTGAGCACTGCTGCAGACGTACACTCCACCACTACATCAGTGTAACTGCAGCGCTGAGAATGACCCACCAGAGGGACCTGCCCCACAGATTTAACATCAGTCGAATTCTGATGACATGGCCAAATTACCTGTACACAGTGCTTGGATCTGTGTGCATATGGATGTCTGAGAAAGCAGTCAAGGCTCACCTACTAGATGAATTCAAGGACTATGCAGATACACAAGTCATCATTGATTGCACGAGACTGTCTTCTCTTCTGAGGTGTTCTCAAGCTACAACTCTCACTGCACTTTCAAGGGCTTGATTGGCGTTGGCACCTCATGGTCCAGCCACCTTCATCACTGCCTTGTACGCAGGTTCCATCAGCGGCAAACAAATTCTGAAGGAGTCAGGGATTGTGCAGACGCTAAGACCAGGGATGGGCATAACGGTGGACCAAGGCCATGTAAAGTCCACAGACCTACTTTTCTGTCCAGAAGATCCCAGATGCCAGCTTATGAGGTCAGGGAGACACAGTCAATGGCTTCAGGTTCATGTGGAGAGGCTGATACGCAGAGGGAAAGAGCACAAGCTCTTTGAAACACTTATCCCTCTGAGCATCACGGGAACTGTTAACCAGCTACTGGAATGGACCTTTAGTCAAAGAATGGACAAAAGGTAGAGTTTAGAATAACTTGCTCTTTGTGTGTAAAGTTAATAAGTAACTGTAAGAAGTTACTGATGTTCAAGTAACTTGCTTGCTTGCGTTTGTCTATTTAAATGTACTTACAAAATTACATGGTGTACGTATGGAGGACAGGTGTCAGAGCAACACCTCGTATCTCCAGAACTGGTAACTTTACAGGAGAAGGAAAAAACCTACTCTAATTTCAATGTAAGCCAATGGAACCAGACGTTTTAAGTCCTTTTGGGCTGTTTCTTTTGGTCCAGTCATCAAGTAATTTACACACAATGTTCAAATTCAAATCATATGTTCTGTTCTACCTGTGTCAAAGTTAATAATTCATACTCAAGAGAATTTGTTTTACAGTGAACTACAGCCGGAGTTAAAAATATTGCAAATAAATGTCTACAGTTTACCATAGCTAGTATTCCTGAAGTTTTACTCTCAAAAATGCCTGTGGTTATGGTCTTGATCTTGAAAATATTCAATAATGAAATGATTAATATTTTATAGTACACCTCATATGTATATAGAAGAAACAAATGCAAGTGTGCTGACCGAATGAATACCTTGTATAAACATTATGAACTCTGCATTACATGATACATTTAAAATGGTGATTAACTAATAGGCAAAATTACCACTGGGAATTTGTCGCCTGATGAACAACAAAAACAATGATATGACACTGCATCAAACAAAACCATAGAAGTATTTCACAAAACAGGATTTTAGGCCAGGTAACTTGAATTCAAGCCTGCCAATAGGACAAAAACGGAGGGAAATTCTTATTCTACACTTCTCAACTTTGGGCTTATCTGGCAGTTATCTGGCTTAACAAGAAATCCGACAATGTGGAATATCATCAAACCCCCCCAAAAGTACGTTTTAATGATAAACCAATACAAAAGGAGCCACAGCATAATATATATATATATATATATATATGTATATTATATATATATTAAGAAAGACAGGCAGATACATGAAAAAGGACTTTTCTCGAATTGTCTTTCTAACTTGGCTATTTAAGTGAATTTGCTCGATGAACATCATGGGTATAAACCACAACGTTATCATGGGTATAAACCACAATGTTATCGTGGGTATAAACCACAACGTTATCATGGGTATAAACCACGTTATCGTGGGTATAAACCACAACGTTATCATGGGTATAAACCACGTTATCGTGGGTATAAACCACAACGTTATCATGGGTATAAACCACGTTATCGTGGGTATAAACCACAACATTACACCATTCCAGCCCTGACCCTGAATCTGCCTGTAGTAAGCATGCTGGTGCTTCAGAGCGAGAATGCAACAAGATAAGGGCAGTCAAGATAACTCCTGATACTTGGGCATTTAACCTCAAGGAGGCCGTAAGGTGGGTACTGAGACCTTCAGAAGAGGCGCCCAACCATGGGGCATCTGGATGTACAAGGAAACTGCGAGGTGAGAAATATTACGTTTCTCAGGCTACAGTATTCTTCAACAGCAGCCTCCATTGCCAGCCGTCTGGTGAGTGCCCTTGAAAATTCTTTCAGCAAGACTTTCCGCTGAACTCTGTTCCCTAACGTGGCAAATCTCTCTAAAGAGTGACGCAGTCACACGTGGCCTCTGGAGTTCATGCCACTCTCGTGATGAGCTCTGCACCCTTGCTGCCTTCTCAATCCTGTGAGCCATGATGAGTCAGATGTCCCTGCCAATGAAAACAGAATCAGAATCAGAACCCTTTAGTGATCCCAGAGGGTGCAACATCTCCCGCTCACTGGGTGCAAACAGCCTGAGTTTGGTCAAGATGGTAGTCCTTCAACGGACTTCAAAAGTGGGCGAGGTGGAGCATCCTTATGCCGTGTGATGTGATTTCTTTGGTGGCTGCTGATAAGAAAGGACACAACCTGCTTGAACTTGACCGAAGGCTGAGTCAACCAGTGGAATACTGGGGGACATCATTAGTGTAATCGAGGGTGCGACATCCTTGTTGAAACCAGTATAAACCTCTCACTCGAAGCACTGAAATATCAGGGAGATCCCCAGTAACACCTTTTGAAAACGGTGCTCCTGCGCAAAACACAAGAATTGTAGGTATACAGCAAGTTCCAGTTTACGTTTGCTGTATTGATCCTTCTACTGAAGTTCAAAGCCAAATTCTGCATTGATCTGATACACCTTGCTGAAACTACAGGTTCCCTGCTTTCCACAGGGCTTGGTTTTATACCCTGGCAATATAAAAACGAACAATATCATGTCATAAATTGTATTACTTGAACCATCAAAACTCAAAATGTAAGCCCTGACCCTGAATCTGCCTGTACTAAGCATGCTGGTGCTTCAGAGCCAGAATGCCATTCTCAGCAACAAGATAATCAAACACGCATTCCATCAAGGTTTGTGCCAGTACTGCTCCTTCTCTGTGCAGCTATGGACCGGAGGAACTGCATGTACTCCCAGCTGGGAATAACATGCTGTCTGGCACAGCAAAGCAACAGCATGGTTGCATAAATCTGTCCCAGCAACACATGAGCACTGGCAGTGGGTTAAAACCACAAGCTTGCAGACTTTTAATACAACCAACAACAGAATGGTAAACATGCACATAATGAGACACACGGCATAGTAACTTGTTACGACCCGGTCTAGGTCAGGCAGTAACACTATGAAAGAGTGAGATGTGGTGATGTGAGTGAGAGACGAAACACCAAACGCAGCGATTAAGTTCAGGATGATGTTGTGTAAGTAAGACAAAGCAGTAGATTTTCACACCGGCAACAACCTCAGGAAAAGGCCCAGGCCAATACAGCAAACAAACCCACACTAACTTAACTATACAACACAATCTACCTTCCCTGCATACAAACAAAAAGAAATAAGAGTGTGTGTTGGTTAGTGAGGGAGACAAACCCACTCCCAAATAAAACGGCAGCCACTCCTTATAGCCGGTTCCCATAGACTATTTACAAGCATACAAGATGTATACAGTGTTTAGGGTCAGGCTAAATCGTCAAAACAAGCAGGGTCGGTAACAGGCAGAGTCTCAGCCATCTAGGGCCTCTTTAAGCAGGTGGGGGGAGATGAAACCATGGAACGGAACAGCAGCAGGGTCCGGTAGTGGCATAACACCCAGCCCCCCACCGTCCATAAGTGTGAACCCATTCACACAACAGACAAAACCCTAGCATCTAGAGTGAGTGTCGGCAACAATACTCATTCAAGTTTCCTGACTCATGATCTGTTCCCGATGATCTGGACGCTCAGCCACAGATGTGTTCTGAAGTTGAGCCTGTTTTTAGACCTTTGTTTTCCTTGGAGTGGTTTCCTTGTCTGAGGCCAGTGATAGTAAGCAGCCTATTCAATTATTACATGACACTGGCGCAGCTCAGTCATTTATTTCCAGAACATGAGAAGAACGAGTGCAGAAAAAACACAAACCACGCAACAACACAAGTCATAACACTGCAGTAAACAAGTGATATCAGCTGACAGCGATATTTACTGAATCACATCATGCACCTCAGTAAGACAACAGAACATCGAAGGAAAGGTGAAACCAGTTTCTTGAAGATTAAGGATTTAAATTCAGTTACAGTTCAGCGCTGACGCTGTCTTGTTGTGAAATATCGACACCATGCCCTTTGTCATGTTTACTGTACGCTTACCGGTAACTTGATGTAGTCCCTCCATCCTGAAAGCTAGCAACGATCAGATAACACAGAAAACGCTCAGGACGAAGGTACGATCGAGTTGGAATGCCATACACTTCAAAGCCAAAGAATATCATATGCGTTATTCCCAGGGTCTTCCAGAAACTGCTTGTTTTCATCAGATCAGTGACATGACTCTGCAAGCTAATTACACTGAACACAAATTGAACGCAACACTTTTGTTTTTGCTCCCATTTTTCATGAGCTGGACTCAAAGATCTAAGACTTTTTCTGTGTACATAAAAGACCTCTTTCTCTCAAATATTCTTCACAAATGTGTCTAAATCTGTGTTAGTGAGCTTCTCCTTTGCCGAGATAATCCATCCACCTCACAGGTGTGGCATATGAAGATGCTGATTAGACAGCATGATTATTGCACAGGTGTGCCTCAGGCTGGCCGCAATAAAAGGCCACTCTAAAATTGCAGTTTTACTGTATTTGGGGGGGCTGGGGGGTCTGGGGGTGTTTGGGGGTGTTTAGGGGGGTCAGAAAACCAGTCAGTATCTGGTGTGACCACCATTTGCCTCACGCAGTGCAACACATCTCCTTCGCATAGAATTGATCAGGTTGTTGATTGCGGCCTGGGGAATGATGGTCCACTCCTCTTCAACGGCTGTGCGAAGTTGCTGGATATGGGCAGGAACTGGAACACGCTGTCGTATACGCCGAGCCAGAGCATCCCAAACATGCTCAATAGGTGACCTGTCCGGTGAGCGTGCTGGCCATGCAAGAACTGGGATGTTTTCAGCTTCGAGGAACTGGGTACAGATCCTTGCAGCACGGGGCCAAGCATCATCATGCTGTAACATGAGGTGATGGTCGTGGATGAATGGAACAGCAATGGGCCTCAGGATCTCATCACGGTATCTCTATGCACTCAAGTGCCATCAATAAAATGCACCTGTGTTCGTTGTCCATAGCATACACCTGCCCATAACATAACCCCACCGCCACCATGGGCCACCTGATTCACAACGTTTACATCAGCAAAGCGCTCACCCACACGATGCCATAGACGCAGTCTGCCATCTGCCTTGTACAGTGACAACCGGGATTCATCCGTGAAGAGAAGACCTCAAGTCGGTTACGACGATGAACTGCAGTCAGGTGGAGACCCCGATGAGGACGACGAGCATGCAGATGAGCTTCCCTGAGACAGTTTCTGATAGTTTGTGCAGAAATTCTCTGGTTATGCAAACTGATTGTTGCAGCAGCTGTCCGGGTGGCTGGTCTCAGACGATCTTGGAGGTGAAGATACTGGATGTGGAGGTCCTGGGCTGGTGTGGTTACACGTGGTCTGCGGTTGTGAGGCCGGTTGGATGTACTGCCAAATTCTCTGAAACGCCTTTGGAGTCGGCTTATTCACGAACAACAGCTCTGGTGGACGTTCCTGCAGTCAGCATGCCAATTGCACACTCCCAAAACTTGCGACACCTGTGGCCTTGCGCTGTGTGATAAAACTGCACGTTTTAGAGTGGCATTTGATTGCGGCCAGCCTAAGGCCACACCTGTGAGGTGGACGGATTATCTCGGAAAAGGAGAAGTGCTCAGTAACACAGATTTAGACACATTTGTGAAGAATATTTGAGAGAAAAAGGCCTTTTGTGTACATAGAAAAAAGTCTTAGATCTTTGAGTCCAGCTCATGAAAAATGGGAGCAAAAGCAAAAGTGATGGTTTATATTTTTGTTCAGTGAGCCGTACTCTCAAACTGTGCGGCTGATAGCATATCGCCCTCACGGTGACCTCGCCTGTCACTTGATCTTTATTAGAAACTGAGAAATAAAGGAAAATACAGGTGCCTCTGAATGACAACGTTCACCGAAATGTCATAACGTTACTTCTAACACAAACACACCACAACTTAAGATGCAAATGTTAAGGTAGCCAGCTTGATAACTGAACTGAAAACTGTAGCTAATAGTTTGTGTAGGCCCTCAAATACATACCCTCGTAATTGTCGATGTAACTGGAGACATAAGAAGACATCCTAAACAGCTTGAGACAGCACGGCAGCTGCCAGCAGCTCGTAAATGCTGCTAACGTCCAGTTTGGCAGGAAGCCGGCAAGCTGGCTGAGTGAAATCCGGAAGAAGTTTGTGCACGTAGCCTATTGCAGAACTACAAAGTGCACCTATACAGTAAGTGGAGCTGATAGAACGGATAATAAACGTGAAAACAAGGAGGTGGTCATGATGTTGTGCCTGATTGGTGTATAGTGCCTTGTCTATCATGCTGCAGCAAATTGCACCAACTGCCATTCTTAAAGACTTTTTTCCATCGTGCTGCAGTCGTGATGAAGGCGAGGGGCTCAGCTCTCAGGAACAACATAATTGAACAACACTTGAGTGAAAAACCCTCGTGACTCATGGCAAAGAGTTAAGAAGGTAAACATCCCTGTCATCCATGTTATGCAAGTGAATGTTCACGGGCAGTTTGACATGCAAGATTTCTCTCAAGCTGATGATGAAGAAAGGAAGTAATGAACTAATAGCCTCCAAACTGAGGTGAAGCTCAAAACTGAACCAGAACGCTGTAAAAAAGCCACTTTCTTCTTACGGTAGACATCCTGAAGCCGAAGGTGATTTTTAAACATATCGCTGCTGTCGGAACAAAACCTCGTATCTCCATTTTTCAGTTTTTGACTAAATTTGAAGGTGCCTGTTGCTCTTTACATTATGTGTAAATTTCATGATGAATGGACCAGAAGAAAAGGCCTAGAATTACTTGAAAATACGTCTGGTTCCATTGACTTCCATTAAAAGTAAAGTAGGTTTTTTCCTTCTCCTGTAAAGTTCCCGTTTTTGGAGATACGAGGTTTTGTTCTGACAGTAGAGATATCCTTCTTTTCTTATGAATGCATATTGTTTTGTTTATATTTAGAAGCACATTTATAAGTAGTACGCTGAGAAGCATTATGCGTGTAAATGGAAAGTGTATATAACAAAATATAATGATATATTTAAAAAAGTAAATAATAACAACAAAGGCATCTGAATACGCACCGCAATGGACTGGTGACCTGTCCAGGGCGTGTCCCACCTTCCAGCCAATGACTGCTGGGATAGGCTCTTTGTTGATACAGGACA
>NC_051231.1:2270000-2355000 GCF_015220715.1 Pygocentrus nattereri | reverse complement strand
AGAGAGAGAGAGAGGTAGATCGATACAGAGAGAGAGAGAGAGAGGTAGATAGATACAGAGAGAGAGAGAGAGAGGTAGATAGATACAGAGAGAGAGAGAGAGAGAGAGAGAGGTAGATCGATACAGAGAGAGAGAGAAAGAGAGGTAGATAGATACAGAGAGAGAGAGAGAGAGATAGAGAGGTAGATAGATACAGAGAGAGAGAGAGATAGAGAGGTAGATAGATACAGAGAGAGAGAGAGAGAGAGAGGTAGATCGATACAGAGAGAGAGAGAGAGGTAGATAGATACAGAGAGAGAGAGAGAGAGAGAGAGAGGTAGATAGATACAGAGAGAGAGAGAGAGAGGTAGATCGATACAGAGAGAGAGAGAGAGGTAGATAGATACAGAGAGAGAGAGAGAGGTAGATAGATACAGAGAGAGAGAGAGAGAGAGAGAGAGGTAGATCGATACAGAGAGAGAGAGAGAGGTAGATAGATACAGAGAGAGAGAGAGAGAGAGAGAGAGGTAGATAGATACAGAGAGAGAGAGAGAGAGAGAGGTAGATAGATACAGAGAGAGAGAGAGAGAGGTAGATCGATACAGAGAGAGAGAGAGAGGTAGATAGATACAGAGAGAGAGAGAGAGAGGTAGATAGATACAGAGAGAGAGAGAGATAGAGAGGTAGATAGATACAGAGAGAGAGAGAGAGAGAGGTAGATAGATACAGAGAGAGAGAGAGAGAGATACATACAGAGAGTTAGAGAGAGAGAGAGAGAGAGGTAGGTAGATACAGAGAGAGAGAGAGAGAGAGAGAGAGAGAGAGAGGTAGATAGATACAGAGAGAGAGAGAGAGAGAGAGAGAGAGAGGTAGATAGATACAGAGAGAGAGAGAGAGAGAGAGAGAGAGAGAGGTAGATCGATACAGAGAGAGAGAGAAAGAGAGGTAGATAGATACAGACAGAGAGAGAGAGAGATAGAGAGGTAGATAGATACAGAGAGAGAGAGAGATAGAGAGGTAGATAGATACAGAGAGAGAGAGAGATAGAGAGGTAGATAGATACAGAGAGAGAGAGAGAGAGAGAGAGAGGTAGATCGATACAGAGAGAGATAGAGAGGTAGATAGATACAGAGAGAGAGAGAGAGAGAGAGGTAGATAGATACAGAGAGAGAGAGAGAGGTAGATCGATACAGAGAGAGAGAGAGAGGTAGATAGATACAGAGAGAGAGAGAGAGAGAGAGGTAGATAGATACAGAGAGAGAGAGAGATAGAGAGGTAGATAGATACAGAGAGAGAGAGAGAGAGAGAGAGGTAGATAGATACAGAGAGAGAGAGAGAGGTAGATAGATACAGAGAGAGAGAGAGAGAGAGAGAGGTAGATAGATACAGAGAGAGAGAGAGATAGAGAGGTAGATAGATACAGAGAGAGAGAGAGAGAGAGAGAGGTAGATAGATACAGAGAGAGAGAGAGAGAGATACATACAGAGAGTTAGAGAGAGAGAGAGAGGTAGATACATAAAGAGAGTTAGAGAGAGAGAGAGAGAGAGAGAGAGAGAGATACATACAGAGAGTTAGAGAGAGAGAGAGAGGTAGATACATAAAGAGAGTTAGAGAGAGAGAGAGAGAGGTAGGTAGATACAGAGAGAGAGAGAGAGGTAGATACAGAAAGAGAGAGAGACAGAGAGAGAAATGTAGGTAGATACAGAAAGAGAGAGAAATATGGAGAGAGAAGAAAAAGCAAACCATGTCCAGACCAACTGAAAACAAATGCTTCTTATTTGTTGCAGCTCTCGTATTACAGGACGCGCACGTGCGGTGATTGGTTGAGAATTCTGGCTGTGCTGTGCAGAGAACAGCAAGCTGAACCTGCGTGAGAGAAACACTTTGCTCAGAGGACTCAAATCACAGCCAACACCAGTTAATGTTACTTATACTTATTTCATTTCAGCGCTTCGTTTTGTTCACACTGGAATTCACGTACAGGCCTAAAGCCCTAAAGCGCTTTCATTACACAGCGAAGTTCAATGGGGAAGAATTTCAGCAATAACAGCTGCGCTTTCTCGAGCAGCGATCATGAAGCCGCATTCGTGTGTGCTTTGAAGGGTTTATGCTCATAAGAATGCTGTTCTTTAAGCTTCACTTGGCTGTGACTGCAATCTGCCTGTTGTCTCAGAACACCTGAAAGTTGGGCCTGAAAGTGATGAGCAGGGAGCTCCTGATCAAGGCAGAACCAACAGCATCAGACCCGCAGAACAGGCAGCTGTTTAACTCAGCAAAGAAAAGGAAACACCGAAAGTCAGTGACTGATCACAGATTACAGGCTTAACAGAGCAGCAGAGCCTCCGGCAGGTCTCGTTATTACAGCCTAACTAAAAGGAAGAAACCAGAAAGGTTACAAAGTCATGAGGCTATAACAGCTTCAGCTCTTCTGGGAAGGCTTTCCACAAGGGTTAGGAGTGTTTATGGGAATTTCTGACCGTTCTTCCAGAATCACATTTGTGAGGTCAGACGCTGATGTTGGACGAGAAGGCCTGGCTCACAGTCTCCACTCTAATTCATCCCAAAGGTGTTCTATGGGGTTGAGGTCAGGACTCTGTGCAGGCCAGTCAAGTTCTTCCATACCAAACTGGCTCAATGTTGTTGTATATGCGTCGAAGGACAGATCAGGATCTGTCGTGACACCAAGATATTTTAACCTGATGCGGCTGAGAAACTATTAAGTTCAAGTGTTAAGTTAGACAGTTTGTTTCTAGCAGCTTTTGGACCAAGAAGCATCTTGAAGAAACATCTGTTTTATCTGAGTTAAGAATGAGAAAGTTACTCGACATCCAGTTTATTATATCTATATATAAATATATATATATATATATATATAAACTGTGCATAGCACTGGAAACAGATGGCATGTTTATTGATAAAGGTGCCCAGTGGTAGCACATAAAATGTGAATAATATAGGTCCTAAAACAGAGCCTTGTGGAACACCCTACTTTACTTTAGTGCAAACAGAGGATTTTCTATTTACACTCAGAGACAATAGCAATCAATCAGGTAAGATCTGAACCAGGAAAAAGAGTGACCAGAGGGCTACATACAAATCTGACCCTCATTGCTGTTAAGTGAGCTTTTCAGTTGGCAGATGTGATGGTCGAGCAAACTAACTGGAATAATGTCTTTTTTTTATTACTAAAGCCCCACACCTCTTCGGAGAACAAATTTTTCTTTATTACCGGTGTATAAAATTTATTTTAGTATATGATGCCATCGTGCAGAGGGAGGACAACAAGTTGCAAACAAAAATTACAAGGGGGAATAAAAGAGGGGAAAAAATGGTGGAAAAAAACAGTAGAAAGGAAGATAAAAAATAAAAGAAACATACAGAACATGTAAAACAAAAAAAAAAGAGAAAAAAGGAAAAGAGAAAAAAATTATATTAAAATTATATTTGTACCCTCAGAGAATGAATTGAGCTTTAGCTTTAGTGTGCGTGTGTGTGTGTGTGTGTGTGTGTGTGTGTGTGTGTGTGTGTGTGTGTGTGTGTGTGTGTGTGTGTGAGACCAGGAACATTCATGTAGAAGCGCCACAGGTCGGTCTAAAAGCCGATGGAAGTGAAGGTGACTGTAGATCGCTGTTTAGTGTTGACCATGTTTTTCCGTATTCGTGAGTTCCGTGTTTGAGAGATGCTGAGATTTTTCCCATTGCTTTGTGTTCTATTGGAAAGTTTTCCATTGATTGATGGTGATCTTTTTCCTTGTTTTCCAGTTTGTCAGGATGGTGTTCCTTGTTTAGATGCACTGATGATGCGTCACCCAACAGACAGAGTGATGGGGACGGGGAGATGGGCTGTTTTAACTATGGAGTTAATTGATTTATAACAAGTGGCCAGAAGTTCTTGACTGGTGCGCAACACCACAAGGCATGTATGTAATTGTCAGGAGTGTTTAGTAATATCAGAGTCTATTATTCCCGTTATCCCCACTGCAGTGAACTCTGCGAATGACCTTATATTGTATGAGGTGGAGGTCAGTATAGTTAATCATGCTAAATGTGTTTTCCAGAATGTTTGTCCAGAGGTCGGTGGAGAAAGTAACCCAGAGATCTTCTTCCCACTTTTTTCCTTGGTACATAAATTGTTTGGTCTAACTCGGATAGGAATTTATACATTTTAGATCATTTTTTTAAGGAGGAGATGTTTAGGAATTCTGAAATTAGTGGACTTAGTTCTAGTAAATCTTTTTTGTTGTTAATTTTTGAGTTTAATATGGATCTCAGCTGATGATATTCCAGAAACGGGTTACTCTCAATGCCGTAAACCTGGGTTAAATGTAATGATTAACGGGAATAATGTCAATGCTCAGCAGAATGAAACTATTATAGTTTGAAAATGATTCTCGATAAACTAGATTATACAGTCAGAAACACAGTTGTATGAAATGCACCATATGCTACTCCTGACAACGCAAAACATCATAACAAAAGCCCAATGTATTTTTATATTTATTATTATTCACTCATAGAAACTAGCAGGATAGGACTGGAATTCTAGGAGGAATTCGTGGTAATTCATTGCCAGCATAGTGATATGATTGGTCTGCACCTGATTGCTATGGATGCTAGAAACTTTACAAGCTTAGTTGCTTGAAATGTAAAGTGTCCTACAACTTTGTGGAAAAAGTTTCACGAAACAGCCAATTAAAAACGTCAATAATGTGTCATGTGATCCCACCAAACAGTGATGATGACAGAAAAAGAAAAAAACATGATTATAAAATGCATGCAATTATGATAATTAGATTGCAATTTGTAAACTACATGTTGCAGATGACGATATGACGAAAAATAGTGGGGTAACAACACGTTGCATGCAACTTAGTTTGTTTATTGCTTTACTTGAATGTTTCAGGCACCTCACAGGATGCCTCTACATGCATGATAGCTACACCGTGGAAAGGCAGGCATTGGGAGAGTGAATGCAACTGGGACTGTTTTTTCTTTTAACTCTTTCTTCACTTTGAAATTTAGCAAAAGCTTCATAAGTAACTAAGTAAATGTAATTGGTTTCTGTACTTTAGTATTTTTGGTGTATCTGTACTGAAGTTTCTCCGTTCTGGGCGACTTTCTCCTTTCACTCCACTACATTTCAGAGTCTAATATCCGACTTTTTTCTCCTACATTTTGAGAAATCTGTGGTTCCTTTTGGTTTCTGTGTGTATAAAAACGTAACATGTCAAAACGAAAGAAGCGCAAAGCCAGAGCACCAATCAGGGCCCAGCGGTCACTTTGTTTAGAGCTGGTTTTGACCTGTTGGTCATACCGACCCAGTGCAGCACGCGGTTCAACGTCAGCGCAGCAGCGTAAAACTTTGGGAGAGTCTGTTCAACATAAATGATGAACTAACCTAACTTTGTGTAAATAGAGCTCAATATAGAAATATGTCCACATATGCAGTCGAGACTGACGCGGCTTTTTTCTGAATTTCTACAAACACCGTTTCATTTTATAGTAAATGAGTTTGGGCTGGTTTATGTTTATGAACAGACGCCTACAGATCAACATAGTAAAGGAGCTCATCTGTGATCCTGAGTTTAAAGCCAGTTTTTATTCAACTTAAACTTGGAACTAAGTTGTAAATAAATCTGAAACTGAAACTTTGCTTGTGTGTAAAAAGTGATTTCAGAGCCACTCGGTTCTCCCTGATGGAAACTGTTTACCTTCAGTGTTTTGTGCTTCTGATCATTTTAATAGACGTCAGCGTCACTAATTAATGACGTCCTATTAAAAGACTGGTTTACCAAGAGAGACGCTGGAGGACTTTCACCTGAAATGAGTTCATGAAGCCAGTCTGGTTATAAAAATGATAACAGGACATCAGAGCCAGAATTCCTCTTTTAGTACTTTTACTTTATACTTAAGTACATTTGAAGGTAAATACTTTAGTACTTTTACTCAAGTGGAGGTCTAAAGGGAGGAGCTTCTACTTCTACTGGAGGAATATTAACCTTGGGGGTCTCTACTTTAACTCAGGTACAGGGTTTGTGTACTTCATCTACTTCTGCACAACGTTAGTAAGACCTTCTCTCATGCCTGCCACATCCGGAGGCCTGCGCTTGTAGATTTGAGATTACATTACAGTCACATTATTCATCCCTTTCAGTAAACATTGGCTTCAGTGAGGAGAGTAAAGAGAGATTGTCTGTAGTAATTACCTCTATGATACATATGCAGCAGAAAACAAGATTAGGTTGAAGTATTTCTTGACTCTGGTCCTTTCAGCATGTAAGTTGAAAGGGATCATGACCCAGTGTAGAAATGAAATGGAGAACAGACGTCAGAGCAGCTATTTGGTCTAGGCTGGGACGTCATTGAACTGCTTGTGGTGACTAATAATGTCCAGCTGGTGCCTCTTTAACAGCATCATTTTCTTTAAGCATAGACATACAAAGCTTACGCTGGTGTGGATGTTGTTTTTTAAAATATTTTAAAGAGGACGCTTAAAATCCTGACCTGATGGCACTCAGACGGACACGTCTGCGGCGAACATTCTTAACTGACGTTCTTCTGAAAGTTAATGTTTTGAGCTATGCAGCCAAAAAGGAAAGTAATCTGAGGTTAGATTTTGATCAGTCATTAGTCTTTACAGGGTTTGAAGCAGACATCATTCATCTCAGAGGTTAATGAAGAGTAACACGGCTCGGGAGTCTCGGGATTCAGGCACTGGCACGTCATGTCATTTCAGAATCATTTTAAAATTAGCCCCCAATTATAGGTTCTGCATAATCTACCTCACTACCTTAGTATATACATTCACTGACCACAGTATTAGGACCCCCTACCTACTGGCCACTTTAGCAAAAACACCTAACTTGTACTTCCACTAAGTGGCCACTTTATTAGAAACCTGCACCTTACACTTCTACTCACTGTTCACTTTATTCGAACCCCTGCCTTATACTTCTACCAGATGGCCACTTTATAAGAAACCTCTATCTCATGCTTCAACTCACTGGCCACTGTACTAGAACCCCTGCATTGAACCTCCGCTAACTGGCCACTTTATTAGAAATCCCAGTCTTGTATTTCAACTTACTGGTCACATTAGTAAAATACCAACCTTGTACTTCCAAGAAGTAACTTCTGCGTTATTACCTCCACTAACTGGCCACTTTATTAGAAACTCCTACCTTGTAACCCCACTCATTGGCCACTTTATTAGAACCCTTCCCTTTTATTTCAACTTACTTGCCACTTTCTTGGATAACCATGCCTTATACTTCTACCAGTTGGCCACCGTATTAGCACCCCTGCCTTGTACTTCCACTAAGTGGCCACTTTATTGGAAACATGTGCCTTCTACTCACTAGCCACTTTATTACACCCCCAGCCTTTTATTTCAGTTCACTGGCCACTTTATTAGAAACCACTACCTTATACTTCCATTCACTGGCTACTGTATTAGAACCCCAGCATTCAAGTTCCACTAACTGGCCACTTTATTAGAAACTCCTACCTTGTATTTCTACTGAATGGCCTCTTTATGAGCTGCCTTACAGGCTCACTTAATAGGTGTGTATTTATAGAGTGTAGTCCACCTGCTGCAACACAGTGTGTCGTTCATAATTGGTCACTTTCTCACTTTGAGACTGCTGACCAGATATTATTTGACATGTTATTTTGCACATGTCAGTGTCACTGCTAGGTTTAGAGTGGCCGCAACAGTCTTCAGCCAAGAGCAGCTGTGTGGCCAGAAACGGACTAATGAGGCCAGAAGATGGCGAACACAAACTGCACCAGGAGATACGCCACAGTCTGTAACGGTACACCAGCAAGGTGGCATTACACGGCAGGGGTTAATCATAAAGTGGCCAGTAAGAGTAAACGGTGTATGAGAACAATGCATTGAAGTCATTAAGCTTCCCCTACATTTCACTTCTAAATGTCAGTTGACCAAATGAACACATTTTGGGAGAGCTGGACAAGGAGTAGCCTGCAGGATAAGCCCCCAAACAGCCTTTTATCCTCTGTCTGCTGCACTCTTGGCTCTGAAAGCTGTAAACACTTATTCCAGAGAAAGAGACCTTTAGATTCCTCCCTCTACAAAATACCCAGGCTTTGCCAAAGTCCAAACTGGCCATGGTCTAATCCATCGTCAACAGCTATACAGGGCTGTGGAACATACACTCCTGCAGAAAAGTTGAGGACGTGTAAGGAAGAGGACTGTTAGAATCGATCTGATATGTTTTAGTATCAATTTTCAGAGCAAATATGTGGTCAGTGATCAGCTGATATTTATGTCACTTAGCCAATCCTGAGAGCTGATCATGGTGTAAATATATGAGTGGTATTTAATTACCGCTGCCCTGCATGAGGCCACTTGGTCGCAGGACCCTGCAGGACCTTGTCCAAATACTGGATAGAAATACAGACTTTCTGACTTTTGGTTGCTGGACTAAAGGCCTATTTACACAGTCCAACTGTTATAGATGAAGAACATTCACGTCAAGTTTTAAATAATGAACACGTGTATCAACGCTGATGAGCTGCAATGCTGCTTAAAGTTTTTATCAAATCTTGCTGGATTTTCTGCACTGTTGTTAAAATCGGGCTCCGTCACGGTTGCAGGCCAAACAAACCCGTGTCAGGATGGTGGCAGATTTCTTGCAGCAGAGCTCAAAAGTGCCAGTGTTAAAGTCACTGAGCTCATCAGTATGGCTCATGTTTGTCTATGGCGATTGCACGGCTTTACTTTATTAGGTAGTTGCTTGTTAACACAAATAGCTAATCAGCCAATCACACGGCCACAACTCAATGCCTTTAGGCCTGTAGAGGTGGTCAAGACAACTTGAAGTGCAGGCCGAGCATCAGAACGGGGAAGAAAGGGGGTTTAAGGGGCTTTGAACGTGGCGTGGTTGTTGGTGCCAGACGGGCTGGTCTGAGTATTTCAGAAACTGCTGATCTGCTGGGATTTTCACGCACAACCATCTCCAGGGTTTACAGAGAACGGTCCAAAAAAGAGGAAATATCCAGTGAGCGGTCAGTTGTGTGGACGAAAATGCCTTGTTGATGTGAGAGGTCAGAGGAGAATGGGCAGACTGGTTCCAGATGATAGAAAGACAGCAGGAACTTAAATAACCAACCAGAATCTGAAAGTCTGACATGAAGAATTAAGGCAGTTCTGAAGGTAAAAGGGGGTCCAGCCTTTTACTAGCAAGGTGCACCTAATAAAGTGGCCGGTGAGTGTAGAGCAATTAGGAAGGGTGTCCACTTTGGCCATATAGCATAAATGAATCTTGCTCAAATGTTTTTTAAACTGTTTAGAAAGCAATCAAATGTGTTAGGTTCGATCTACCCAAGTGTCTAAACAATCTGTAGATTACTCAATTAATATATTCAACAGTGACTTTGTTTCTTAATAACTAGTTTTCATTACCTTTAATGTTAATATCTGAAATACACTGTATTGCCAAAAGTATTCAGTCACCCGTATCAAATCATTGAACTCAGGTGTTCCAGTCACTTCCGTGGCCACAGGTGTATAAAGCCGAGCCCCTCGGCCTGCAGACTGCTTCTACAGACATTAGTGAAAGAATGGGTCGCTCTCAGGAGCTCAGTGAATTCCAGCGTTCTTTAGGGGTCCGATAGTGGTTCCTCTACAACATTGTTCCATGGAACCTTTGCTGTCACCTTGATTTCCTATAACATTCTCTGACAAATGCTTTTCCTCTCCTGCCTAGAAACAGGGCAGGCTTTGTGTGCTGCCCCAACGAATGGTCACATGATAAAGGTCAAGCAAACAGACGTAGCATTTCTCATTTATGATAGAACATTGATCCTTTTACGAACTCACACACAAAGCAAGGCTATTCCCCAGGCAGGTCCTGCAAATGGACAGAAAATCTATTAAGCTCTCCTCCCCACACACAGCGGTCAGGGTTGGCGGTCAGGGTTTGCGTAATCTCTTTTCAACAATATTCTTGCTACGAAGATTATGTCTGATGGAAGGGTTATTTTTCATCAGCTGATGGCAACTCATATCAGGATTGCAGGGCAAAAGAGCCCGCTGGCCTGATTCGTTTCATAAAAACCGCGAGCGCCGTTAATGTCCAATTAACATGGTTGGTGAACCTGAATGATTCCGGAATGACTGACACACAAGATAATGTACTCAATTAAAGAGGATTTTAAAGAACCCGGCTTCATTAAAGAGTCATTATCAGAGAGGAGCCCGGTGCTGTAGCCATTAACATGAAGCTAGATCCCATTTTCAGGCCCAAATCCCTGGCCTGTCTGCTGCCATAGCCAAGCATGTTCCAGTTACACGTGTTTAACTGACGGTTTACCCCTGCAATGTTTACTGTTATTGCTGTTTTGTTGATGTAACAAGGCTTAGCTTATATTGAGCTAAAGCTGCGTACCCGCATAGTGACATTATATGACCCCCCCCCCCCCCCCCCCCCCCACAACCCAGCCCCCCCCCACCACCCCCCCCCCACAACCCAGCCCCCCAGAGACTGAAAATGCAATAGTACTCAATTTAATAATGCAGCTCCATTTTGACTACGTGTAAGGAATTCAAATATATGTTTCGTTTGCCATGAATGTGTGGAAATAGTTTGGGTGACTACTGGCTTGCAGTGATTGTTAGCATCATTAGCCTAGCACTTCTGGTTCCGAACTGAAGATGCAATTGACTGCATTTGGAAACCAAATCAAACGGGAACTCGATTTTTTTTGCCAAACTATTCCTTTAACGTGCTTTAACACCCAGGGAAATCTGCATGGCCTTTAAAGGAACACGTCCCACCAAAACGCTGCACAGCTAAATGCACAAAGGCTGGAAAAGCCAGATCTGTTTTCATGCATTTTTAGCAACATTGGCTGGAGCATTACTTAAACTCTTAGACGTCAGTCACTGTGGCGATAACAGAAGCATTGTTATATGTTTATATTGGTTTCTCATTCGTAGCTGATGAGAGCAGTTTGTGAGTGGAAGAGAAGTTTGTGATTGTGCTGTCAATTTGATAAATTGTTTAGATTAAATTAGATGTCCTGCGACCATATCGTTGACGTTCTGTCAGCATTATGTGTGTGATGTGTGAGCAGTCAACGCTGGCTATGACTCCCGAATCAAGATATCAAGAAAACGCCTGTTTGATCGGTGGTGGTGATCCGTGCTAAATCAACAAGTTTTCTAACTATAATAACAAATCCAGACTTCTAAAGCTGCCTATAACTATTGGATCAGACCTACAGGAGCTGAACGAATACAAATCACTACAGTAGAACCGTTTATTCCATCTGTGGAGGAGTCAGTGATATTCTGTCCTTTATACCGTCAACTACACCATCAAACACTGTCATGATCATAAAAGTCAGATAGCTGTGTATCTACATCTGATGGGGTTAATCAGTGTTGACATTCGCTTCAGGTATGTGAGCCCTGCTAACGTTCTGTTATTATCTGTATTCATTGTCTGGCTGAAGCATACGAGATCTAGGCATGAAGAGCTGGACCACAAAAGTCAGTCATCAGTCAGTGTCAGTTGTCAGTAAGAAACAAACACTTGAAAACGATCAAGGACAAAACTCCAGACTTCATCCTTTTCTTACCTTTCCCAGCTGAAAAGAATAAAACAGACCAGCAACAATTTCATACTGGTCTACGCTAGTTAATCCTGGTTTTTATGGCATTTGGTTTACAGTTTGAGAATTTTATATCGGAATGTGATGGTAGTGTTAGGAGTCTTGCCCAAGGACTCTTAGTGGTTTAGTGTAGGATGCTTGTCCAAGGGGGATTGAACCCCAGTCACAGCATATGCTAGCTGTGCTTCTAGCAGAGAAAATGATGAGAGCAGACTCTGAAATGCTGAAGTGCAGGCCGAGCATCAGAACGGGGAAGAAAGGGGATTTAAGGGACTTTGAACGTGGCGTGGTTGTTGGTGCCAGAAATGGCTGAAAGGTTTTTCCATTTTATCCAAATCTCTTTCAGTGGTTCAGCTCTTTAGCGTCTTCCCCCTCTTGACATCAGGCTGCTTGGATGCTACAAAAGCTTACACCAGTCTGTTTTCTGCTGCTGATGTCAAAACATCCAGGAAGCGTGCAGCGCACAAAGGCTGTATTTTATCATTGAGGATCATTTATTAACTAGGGTGTGCTCACGGTGGGAGAGACATTTGCTGTAGATAATTTGTTGTAGGCTTAACACGTGCAGTAGTGTTGGCTTGTGCTATTCTGTCTTGGGCCTGTTCAATATAAAAGCTTTCACCTTAAAGTACAATGCTTCCCATGTCATCTTCTTTGCTTATGCCACACTGGTGTCAGAAGTGGGACAGCTGAGTGGATGATTCAGCGGGCGTGCCCGGTGTTAGAGGAGGCTTTGTGGGAGTAGTTAAGGTTGAGACACTTCCTGAATACGCAGTGCCACCGTAATATCTCAGACGTTACGCGCAGCTTGCCGCAGCATCTGGCCTCAAATCTACGGTAGCCGAGACAGTGAGTCGAGGCTCCAGCTTTCTCTAGCAACACCCTCACTGGTTTCAATGGTGCAGTGAGCTGCAGAAAGTTCTGCCATGACTGGGGAAAGGTCGCAGCACTCAGTGGCTCTGCAGTGTTTTGCAAATGAAGAGGATGTGGCCGCAAGAAAGTACTGAGGCTGCACATGACTGAGGAGCTTGAGAAGGAGGGACAATGATTGTTGATAGGTTGTTTTTGTTGTTAGCTTAACATGTACAGCTGTGTTGGTTATGCTATTCTGGGTTGGGCTATGTGGTGGTTTGTATTGAGTTTATGTCTACCATAAATAAGATATGTATGGCTAGAAGTGACCTGCCTGCTATCCAAGCCTTTTTGGTTAATTCTGAGCAGTGTTTCTCCTTTATTGCCTGTTCATTAAAGAAACATCTTTACCTTTAAAGCAACATGTTTCATTGACTTTATCACTGACGCCACAGTACTGTCTACACCTAACTACTGGCAAGGTAACTTAACTTTAACCTTGGCTGCCTAAGAGCATTCTGGCATACCTAGTATTACCTGTAGGAACTGAAAATATTGAAGGAGCTAATTTCAGCTAACTATGGAATTGCAGTATCGTGTTAACACCAAGCTAACAGTGGTGCACATTCCCTTTACTGCTTTGACTTTAACACACATACAAGCTATTGGAGCTTGTAGGAAATGCATGTAACATATTTTTACTTTGTGTATTGTAGTTTGTCATTGAATACTTTAGTAAATACCGTAAGGGTCCAGGCTGTGCTGCTGGCCACCAGCAGAGGGCGACGGCAGCGAGGTAGCACCAGTTCGGGAAACTCCAATTCCCAGAAACCCTCAGGCTGATTAAGTTCAAGCTGTCATGTCTGTGGACTCCTCTACTTAAGGCCATGGCAAACAGCAGCCCTTTGTCACACCTTTGTAGAGGGGTGACCGGTACGGTACATAGCCCAGGTGAGTATTTAAACAAAAAAAAGAAAAGGAAAGAAGAAGAGGGCTGAACAAAGAAAGAAATTGCCCCAAAACAACAGAAAGAAGAAAAGAGGGCTAAAAAAGAATAAATTGCCCTAAAACTACTTAAAAGTCAAAAAGAAGGCTTAAACAGGAAACAACTCCAAGCCAAACAAAGTGTTTGTTCCACAAAGAGCAAACCAGTGAAATATAAAGCTGATCTTCCTCTCATGATTACAGGGGAATGTCTTTTGTTTTCTGATTGTTTCATTTTACTTTTCTATCGCTGCCACTGTTTGAGCAGCGTTTCCAGCGTCCCCTTTGTTTGCCCTTTCCTGCCTTTTTTTTCCATTCCCAATCATTGAGGTGTTTTTCTCGTTTCCACCTGGCCTTCCTGATGTTAATTCCATTCAGTAGATCAGCGGTTCGAGCCTGACTCTGTGCCACCTCAACCCCAACGTGCAGAATCACTCCATTCACACTTAGTCACCTCTTTAATTTAAGACCCTTTCTCATGGGTTCTCCTCTAAAACTGCTGTCAATCACACTCAATTCCTGCAATGTGTGCATATCTATGCTATATATATATATATATATATATATATATATATATATATATATATATATATATATATCAGAGAGAGAGAGAGAGAGAGAGAGAGAGAGGAGAATACTGTTGATTACAGTAATACACTGCTGTCAATATGTAGCCTTGCAAAAATACAAATAGGTTGTGTTTGCATTTAAAATACAGTAGAATATGAAATAACTGTAAACAAACATTACAGTATGAACACTAAGATTACACAGTGCTTTCACAGTGATAGTATAGCAACCATAAAGCAAAAACACTCAAACTTTTAAAAGTTAATTTTGTTTCAATGCGTCTCAGACTCACACAAAGACATTCATTCTCAGGGACAACGTGACTCCAAAGCTCAGAGCTCTGTCTGTTATGGTGTGCATCTTCAAACAGAGCTGTTCTCTTAATCAGCTGGTAATTAACAGGCTCTAATCCCCTCTCCACTTTCATACTCCTCCATCTGTCCATGAAATGGGATTATTAGTGGAACTCCACTGGGCCGTCCAGGCTCCGGCAACTGACCTCTAAGGAGTCTGGGCTAGGACTTGTTTTGTGGAGACTGAGGCCATTTCTCCGAGTCAGAATCTGCCCTTTTACCGTTTAAATCCAAGCCACATAAATGGATCCTAGAACAGCATAACAGCACGAAAGGGAAATGACGACGACAGGGCCCAGGTCGTTTACCCTCACAAAACGATATGTAGCAATAAAAATAGATTTGAAAGTGAATAAACGAAAAAGTGAAAGTTAGACTGGGATAAAAATTTGATTTACAAAGATGCCTCAGTGAGCAGACGCAGGATTTCTTGCTTAGCCAACTCACTTAAAGCCAAACTCCGGCTTTTCTCTGATGTCTACAGCAAATTGTGCTGCGTGCAAACTCACTCCAGGCCTGGATACGTTCTGTCTTTTGTCCACTAACAGTTTTTTGATCAAGCAAAACAGGCACAGCATCCTAACAGGGGTGATTTGTGACATCTGTGACATCAATAACGAAAAATCTTTTTTAGATTTATATCACATGCGTATAAAACAATGACTGTTCTACACTGAGCACTAACACGTGGCAACAGCTTTTACTGTGGTTTTAATAGTGGATGGCATAAATTTCTATAACGATATATTGAGGATTATACAGTGAATTATACTGAAACTGACAGATTTAATTTCTTTTCTTCAAATGAAACCATTTTGGATGCTTAAGTAAACATATTTTGTAGATTAACGGTGGCCTGTTATTCTGCCTATGTCCCTTCACTTTAACCCCACTTCCCATCACTTTTTAAGAGTCAGGTTTTTCAACTGAAGCAAAAAATAGTCCATTGGGAGAAACTGTGAAAACAGAGATGAACACTATATACACAGATAGAGACAAAAACACAGCGGCTTCTGTAAACTTGGAAAAAGTTGTGCTATTGCATTACGTCCAAAAAGTGATTCGTCTCATATGTTCATCCATGCAAGGCTAAAGGCTAATGGCTAGTACCTAATCCCAAGAGACTGGCTTTCTCTCCCTTCTCTTTCTCCCTATTTAACTTGTTAACTCATCACATTATCTGTGTTATCTGTGTTTTTCATGGCCTACCAGCAATGCCGGCTCTACCTAATAAGCGACATAAGCAGTTGCTTAGCACCCCGCAACCATCAGGGGCGCCTAACAGCATTGTGTTTTTATTTCTGTACCATAATGTTGTCCAGTAGTGGACTCGGGCTGTTTGAAGGGCTGAGGTGAAAAAATAAAGCACCTACTGCTATGGTAGTAGGTATGATGCATCATGTATGATGAACACTGCGTCTCATTTTATCCAGTGGAAGGGCACTTCTCCATTAGAGAAGCAACTAATTGGACACGTCATGTTTTCTGACCTGTAGGAGATCCCTATACAGCACTGTATCCCATTTTTCTACTGGAAAAGGAACCCTCGGAGACGGGTTCATGTAGGGGTGGAATGGAGGGCTCTTCATAATGACATTTTTTTCCGTTGGATGGGTGCCAATAGGGAATGTCAAGTTTACTCCTTTGTAAGGGCAACTAACAGGACACTGCTGTAGCATATGTGAGGTATGAGGTGAGACCAGTGCACTATGGTCCACAACGGTGAGTAAGCTACAGGACCAGTTCTAGGTTCGTGAGGAGCAGCAGGACTCAGAGAAGCATCCAGAAACACAGATAAGGGAAATGAAACTAATGGCTTTAATAAAACGAGCTTCGACATTTCATTCAAGAGGGAATGTCAGTCGACAGTGATGAATGAACAACATAACACTGCGAGCGACTGAGAGCGACAGAGAGCGCGTCACTGCGGTAAAGTTTGTTGTGCTATCAGCATTTAAATCAACAAGAAGCGGTAAGTGGCTAAATATCATGGCTTCTGCTGGTTGTTTTGTCTGCTCAGAGTGTGGCATGTTTAGCTTAACGCCCTTTTCCGCCTCTAGTGATAGCGATAGCGTTTGTACTAAGTGCCAGCTAGTTAGCTGTTTGGTGGAGAAGGTCGACCAGTTAGAAGTGCGTATCCGGGGATTATTAAGGGATAGGCAGCCAGAGGCAGCGCTAGCAGCCCCCGGTACCCTAGGGAGAGTTAGCACCCCTTCGACTCCGGCGTCAGAGCCCTCACAGCGGGGCGAATGGGTGACGACTCGGCGGTCTAGCCGGAAAGCTAAGGCTAATGCTAATGCTGAGGCCAAAGCTAGCCCACCGGAACACCACGCTCCTCCCATTCGCGTGTCAAACAGGTTTGCCCCGCTCAGTGAAGCACCCACTGTGAAGCCTGTTAAAAGCACTCTGGTCATAGGAGACTCGATTGTTCGACACGTGAAGTTAGCTACTCCGTTAGGGGCGCCAGCGGTCACAGTTAGATGCTTATCGGGAGCCAGAGTACGGACATTAGTGGCAACCTTAGATTAGCTGATAGGAGATATTCGAGGATAGTCATTCATGTAGGGGCCAATATTAGAGAGGTGGTTAAACAGGCCCAGACGATGTCCGATGCCGTAATCTGCTCTGGCCCCATCCCAATGCGGCGCGGCGCTGAGGCCTACAGCAGGCTTACGGCGTTAAACCGCTGGATGTCCAAGTGGTGTTCCGAAAATCAAGTGGGCTTTATAGATAATTGGTTACGATTTGAGGGCAAGCCTGGTCTCATAGGTAGGGATGGTGTCCACCCCACGCGGGAGGGTGCTGCCTTACTTTCGTGCAGCATAGCACATAGTCTTTTAGTTAGTCGGCAGAGTAGTGTAAACCGCTGCTGACAATCCAGAGCCGGGACCAGGCCGCAGACAGACAGGCTAAACCGACCGTCTGCGATCCGCCTTGAGGCGTCACCAAAGATTAACCTTATTGAGACTGTGTCTTTGCCCCGAATTAAAACTAAATTTAATCACAGAAAAACTCAATTAGTCCGCTTAAATAACCTAATCAACATATATCCATGTTATGATGATGGCACTAAGACCTTCAATCTAAAACTTGGACTACTTAATATAAGATCATTAAACTCTAAAGCAGTCGTCGTAAATGAAATTATAAGCGATCATAAATTTGACTTTTTCTGTCTTACTGAAACGGGTTAGACCAGATGAATATTTAGCGTTAAATGAAGCCACGCCTGTAGGCTATAATTATGCACATAGGCCAAGACTAACAGGCAAGGGAGGTGGAGTCTGTGTAATATACCAAAATACTCTCGATATCAGTCAGAAACAATGCGACACTTTTACTTCCTTTGAGGTCCTCTCTATTCACGTCACAAATCCGGTCACAAAAAAGACGTGTTCATTATTTAACATTTACAGGCCACCAGGGGGCGACTCTGAATTTATAAAAGAATTTAGTGACTTCGCTGCAAACCTGGCTGTGTGTAATGATAAAGTAATAATTGTAGGAGATTTTAATATTCACTTTGAGAAGGTAGACGACCCATTAAAAAGGGCATTTACCTCAATCCTAGACTCTGTTGGTTTTACCCAAAATGTAACAGGGCCAACACACGACTGTAGTCATACGTTAGATTTAGTTTTGACACGAGGTCTTAACATAGACAAGCTTAATATCTTACCGCAAACCACAGCGTCTCCGACCATTACCTAATTTCATATGAGCTACGATTTAGCCATAATATATATACGTCCCCTCGTTATTCAACAAAGCGCACAATAAAACCTTCTACCGCCCTACAATTTATAGAAAATCTCCCAGAGTTATCAACCCCAGTCTCCACTCCATCAGATCCAATTGAACTAGATTTACTAACTGATTATTTAGAAAATACCTTACGATCCACCTTAGAAAATGTGGCCCCACTTAAAATAAAAAGAATAAGGCAGAAAAAGTTCGCCCCGTGGTACAACGATAAAACCCGGACCTTAAAACAAACAGCTCGGAAATTAGAGCGGAAATGGCGTCATACCAAACTAGAAGTGTTCCACTCTGTCTGGAAGGACGGCCTTATAGAGTATAGAAATGCCCTCACTGAAGCTCGCTCAGCATATCTGGCCTCGCTGATCGAGAATAATAAGTATAATCCTAGAGTTCTGTTTAATGTGATTTCCCAAATCACACAAAATCAGGCAGGTAATGAACCAGAAATCCCAGCAACTCTCACCAGTGAAGTTTTTATGGACTTCTTTAATAATAAAATTGATAATATTAGACAACAAATTCAACCCACAGTATCAAATTCAAATCCAGCTTTGCTGCCATCTGACTTGGCTGATATAGAACAAAACACAGCTGTAGAAAAGAGTCTGGAAACCTTTCACCCCCTCCCACAGCTAGAGCTAGAGAAGATTATCTCTTCTGCAAATTGCACAACCTGCACACTCGATGCAATTCCATCAAAATTACTCAAAGAAGTACTGCCAGTTATTATAAACCCTATCTCAACTATTGTAAACTCGTCCCTTAGTCTGGGCCATGTACCCAAAGCTTTAAACTAGCTGTTATCAAACCTCTGATCAAGAAACCAAATCTTGATGTCGCCGTTTTGTCCAATTACAGGCCTGTTTCTAACTTACCGTTTATATCTAAGATCTTAGAAAAAGCTGTGGCCCAACAACTTAGTTCATATCTACACAAGGACCATATATATGAAAAATTCCAGTCTGGATTCAGGCCACACCACAGCACTGAGACGCTCTAGTTAAGATAACTAATGATCTTCTTCTTGCCTCTGATCAAGGCTGCGTATCCCTGTTAGTGCTACTTGACCTCAGCGCAGCTTTCGATACAATAGACCACAATATTCTCCTAGAAAGGTTAGAAAACATGGTTGGAGTCACAGGGACGGCCCTATCATGGTTCAGATCTTACCTATCAGAACGTTATCAGTTTGTTAGGGTAAACAATTTATCTTCCACTTATTCAAAAGTGAGATTTGGAAATCCGCAGGGGTCTATATTAGGACCATTACTATTTACACTATACATGTTACCGTTAGGCACAGTTATAAGTAATCATGGCGTAAACTTTCATTGTTATGCAGACGATACTCAACTGTACATATCAGCCAAGCCTGATGACCAACACAGGTTAAAGAAAATGGAGGACTGTGTAAAAGACGTGAAAGGCTGGATGTCACAGAACTTCCTCCTACTAAACAGTAACAAAACAGAGCTTCTCCTTCTGGGTCCAAAATTAGCAAGAAGTAAATCACCAGATTTAATCTTAAATCTCGCCGACTTTCCAGCCACACCTGGCTCAGCAGCAAAAAATCTCGGCGTTATAATAGATTCAGATTTATCATTCGATCAACACACAGGCGGCATCACTAGGACAGCTTTTCTACATCTTCACAACATCGCCAAGATCAGAAATGCCCTGTCCCTGCGTGATGCAGAAACACTAGTACACGCCTTTATTACTTCTAGGCTAGACTACTGTAACGCACTACTGTCAGGATGCACGAGCAGGAATTTAAACAAACTCCAACTAGTCCAAAACGCCGCAGCCAGGGTCCTCACTAAAACTAGAAAATTTGAGCATATTAGTCCAGCGCTATCATCACTTCATTGGCTACCTATTAAATTCCGTATTGATTATAAAATCCTTTTACTGACTTATAAAGCCCTACATGGTCTTGCTCCTGAATACCTGCAAGACCTTATTTCTCATTATGAGCCATCACGACCACTCAGATCCCAGAGCGCTGGCTTATTAATAGTTCCTAGAATTCCTAAGGCTGCAGCTGGGGGAAGAGCTTTTTCTTATAAAGCCCCCAAACTCTGGAATGATCTTCCAGAAACTGTTCGGGACTCAGACACAGTCTCAACCTTTAAAACTAGGCTGAAAACTCACTTGTTCAGTTTAGCTTTTGGTAGGTAATGTTCCCCCTAGATAAAGGCAGCAGATCCAGGGGTCCATGGACACAGGGAATTATAGTAAACTGAGGCGCTGGTGCTGTCGTCCCGCTGCTCGCACGCGGTCACTCAGGTTTGTGGACGGTGGAGTGGAGGGATGCCGAACTGTTTCAGAGTGCTGCCGTGTCTGTGTGTCCTTCCGGTTCTCTCCTGTTAGTTAAGCTGTCATAGTCAGATCTGCCGGAGTCGTTAGCCACACTCTGGAAATGTTTACATTTCCTGTTCATGTACAAACGGATAGAACAAAACTAATCCCATTTACCTGCTTTTTTTCCGAGTATACAACTGCCCACATGTCCGGCTGGACACTGAAGGACGACTGACTGCCGAGCCCCCCTGCTACCCACTTCACACCAGCTGCCCACGCCTACCACCATCCACCTTGGATGAGCTGCCCACCCTACCCTGATGTTCTCATAGACTCCTAGATATTCCTAATATCAATATTACTGCTGTTAATATTAGTAGTATAATCACTTGTAGGTAGTTTGACCAGAGGAGTATGGGTCCCCCCTGGTGAGCCTGGTTCCTCCCAAGGTTTCTTCCTCAGTTCTGAGGGAGTTTTTCCTTGCCACTGTTGCCCCTGGCTTGCCCACTGGGGGTTTCTGAACATTCTGTGCATTCTTTCAGTCCTGTGGAAACTTTGTCTTTTCTGAAATCCTGTAAAGCTGCTTTGTGACAACATCCGTTGTAAAAAGCGCTATACAAATAAATTTGATTTGATTTGATTTGATAACAGAATAACCTAGCCTTTGTTTCTGTAGAGTAAGACCCTTTTCCTTTTAAATGCCTATTTGAGTTTAGATTTTTATCTCATTTTTATTAACTTAGTCCGTTACCTGCTCTTGTTTCCGGTGTCCGTTTGATTGGTTCTTGTTAATGTCACCTCTAATAATTTTAAGGTAAATATTCCCCTTGTGTTAGTTGAACGAGTGCCTTTGCTTACGGTTGCTTAAGGTAACTGATTTAATTAAGCAGTTTCTAATTGTGGCTCTTCTTTACAGGTTTAGTGTATACAGGTAAATTCCTTGGCTACTTCCAGGGAAGTATCGGTTATTGGTATCTTGGTTTTCTTTAGGGTAACTGTATTCTAAGTACTTTTAACCAAAGTATTTCAACCATTGTATTGAACAACATCAACAACAGCAATACTGCGATTAGTGAACACCTAAAATCTAAAATTTCAGTCAAGAGTCAGCAAGTCTTCAGTAAAGGCCTAAAAAGAGCAACAGCAATATTAAAGATATTAATTTGAAATATACAGCGCGTATCTCATGTGTATGTGTTACATCTATCCCAGTGTGAACCGCCTGCCTTCAGTGCAAATATACATACTTGACCATTCTTAGCTGATAAACAGCATCGCTATTTTATTTATAAAAACTGGCGCTTTTTCCAGACTTTTCAGTGACTCCAGTAACAGAACCTTGCCGCTCTGAATTTCATAATGCCTGCCCAATAGTATTTAGGAAAGGGAGGAAAAAGTTAAGCATTAAATATGCACAGCACAGCAAAATACAGCATGGCATGACACAGAGACGCCCTGCTGAATAAAACAGCACAGGCCAACACGAGTTCTATGCTGGTCTAAGCTGGTCTGTGCTGGTTTGTGCTTGTCTGGTGCTGGTTTAGCCGGTCACCCAGCATGGACATGCTGGTTGACCAGCACACCAAGTATTTTTGGACCATTTCTGTTGGTCCTTTCATCATAAAATGATGCATCATAAAGGGCAACTGGCCTTTTCAAATTGTGTTAAAAAAGGAAAAACAGCAAAAATTCAGATATGAGGTTTCATACTGACAGCAAGGATGTACTGGTTTTGCTGGTGATCGGCATAGCAGTTTCTATTTCTATAACATAAGCTGGTTTTGCGGATGACCAGCCATGTAGACTATGCTGGTTTTTATGGCATGAAACGCCCAACTCCCTCCCAACACCATGTGCCCCAACACTCATGCTTTTATTTTTAGCCTGGACACTGATTAAAATATAGAGACTTTCCCTCTTACCACACGTTAAACAGACACGTTTACTTCTGTAGTTTTGCACTGGAAGCTAATGTAGCCAGAGTGTAATGGAAGCTTATATTGCACTGTTAGAAAAACCAGCATAGACCAACGTAGAGGATCACCAGCAAAACTAGCATGTCGCTGCTGAAACCTCGTATCTCCAAAGTAGTAACTTTACAGGAGAAGGAAAAAAACCTGCTTTACGCACTGCTGTCTTGTAAACCTTCCCTTTCACTCTTGCTGCTATCCTTCTGTCACACATCAGCCCTGACACCCGTCTCCACCCACTCCATCCTGCCTGCACCCTCTTCTTCACCTCTTTTCTACACTGTCCATTGCTCTGGATGGTTGACCCAACATATTTGAAGTCATCCACCTTTACGACCTCGACTCCTTGCATCTTCACCTTTCCACCTGCCTCCCTCTCATTCACACACATGTATTCCGTCTTGTCTCTACTGACCTTCATTCCTCTCCTCTCCAGTGCAAACCTCCACCTCTCCAGACTCTTCCACCTGCTCTCTACTCTCACCACAGATTACAATGTCATCAGCAAACATCACGGTCCATGGAGCCTCCTGCCTGACCTCATCTGTCAACCTGTCCATCACCATTGCAAACAAGAAGGGGCTCAAAGCTGATCCCTGATGTAACCCCACCTTCACCTTGAAACCATTTGTCACTCCAACTGCACACCTCACCACTGTCTCACTATCCTCATACATGTCCTGCACCACCCTAACATACTTTTCAGCTACACCTGACTTCCTCATACAGTACCACAGTTCCTCTCTTGGCACCCTATCATCTGCCTTCTCTAGATCCACAAAGACACAATGCAGCTCCTTCTGACCTTCTCTGTACTTCTCTACCAACACTCTCAACGCAAAAACTGCATCTGTGGTGCTCTTTCTGGGCATGAAACCAAACTGCTGCTCACTGATCTGAACCTCTCGCCTTCGCCTTGCTTCAACAACTCTTTTCCATACCTTCATGGTGTGGCTCATCAACTTTATACCTCTGTAGTTACTGCAGCTCTGCACATCACCCTTGTTCTTAAAAATGGGGACCAGTACACTGCTTCTCCACTCAGGCATCCTCTCACTCTCCAGGACTTTGTTAAACAACCTGGTTAAAAAGTCCACCAACTTCTCTCCTAAACATCTCCACACCTCCACAGGTATGTCATCTGGACCAACTGCCTTTCCATTCTTTATCCTTTTTAAAGCTGCCCTCACTTCCCCCTTACCAATTCTCTGCACTTCTTGATCCAGTATCTCTCCCCCCCGTTGTCCTCCTCTCTCTCTTGTTTTCCTCATTCTTTAGTTCTTCAAAGTTCTCCTTTCATCTACTCATCACTTAATCTTAAACTAAGCATAGTTTAAGGCAAGTGTGCTTCTCATTAGCTACATAGCTCCAGTGGAAACTTCAGACACCAAACATCCTGACTCATGGACTGCAGCTGGAGCACGAGCAACATCTGTGTATATTTGAATTGGCAGTTTATTTCCCACTTTAACAACTGACTGTCATTAAGCTGAACCCAGAGAAAGAACACGCAGTTCTCCCTCCATTTAAAACATTATCAGCAAAGTTCCTTCCTGTTTTTTACACTTTGGTTCACTATTGGCTGCATCCCCATTTCTCATGCCTTAATGATGAGTAGCACAGAAGGATTCTGAGCTAGAAAAGTTTCCTTTGGTCATGTCGGCCCATCCTTGTATCTTCAAGGTCTTGTATGGGAGGCGTATGTTTTTAGACAGTGTCAGGACAAAAAAAATTCCTGACTTTGTAGCAAAACCAGAGAAAAACAGGATAACCTATAACGTCAGGAGCAGCAAAAATAGTCCTGACATGGCAAAGTGCATTTTACAAAACCTGCAGGTTTAATTTTCACACAAGGAAGTGTGAAATGATTCCTTTTCAGGCCCTGAGCTCAAGGACAAGGTTAGGTTTAGAAAATTCTTATTACATATAGACACATTCATATCGTTGCTGGGAGCCACACAGCGTCGCCTGTAGAGCAGCAGCGTCACCTATACAGCACTGGCGCCTGTAGAGGAGCGTCACCAAAACAGCAGCATCACCTGTAGAGCAGCAGCATCGCCTGCACAGCAGCGTCACCTATACAGCAGCGTCGCCTGTAGAGCAGCTTCGTCTGTACAGCAGCACCTCTGGAAACGTTGGAGTGAGGTTTAGATTTATATTATTAATGAGCTCAGTTTTTCACTAAAACTTTACACAACTTTATTCCAAAAATGCTGTCCCACAATTTGATGTCACAAAGACTTTCATTCTATAGGTGGAGCTTTATTTTAGCCACACCCCTGCATTTTAGAGCAGGAAGTGAGGCTGCATCCCTGTCCCTCATGGCCACAGGGTGAGAAGTTAGATCCCATTGTTTCCTGAAAGTCAGTGTGTAACATTAAAATCTGTCATAACTGAAACACATTTGCTTCAAACTTTTTGGTGTTTTAATAAAAAATATTGTGATTTGATGTGTCCAGCTGTGAACAGCGTCCTGTGGGCAGCGTCCTGTGACCACTGATGAAGGACCAGAGGATGACCAACACAAACTGTGCAGCAGCTGTGTAGATGTGTTGTCTCTGACTTTACATCTACAAGGTGGACCGACAAGGTAGGAGTGTCTAATAGAGTGGACAGTGAGTGGACACAGTGTTTAAGAACTCCAGCAGCACTGCTGTGTCTGATCCACTCAGACCAGCACAACACACACTAACACACCACCACCACGTCAGTGTCACTGCAGTGCTGAGAATGACCCACCACCCAAACAGTACCTGCTCTGTGGGGGTCCATGGGGGTCCTGACCACTGAAGAACAGGGTAACAGAGTATCAGAGAAACAGATGGACTTCAGTCTGTAACTGTAAAACTACAGAGTGCAGCTATACAGTAAGTGGAGCTGATAGAGTGGACAGTGAGCGCAGAAACAAGGAGGTGGTCAGAATTTTCTGCCTGACCGGTGTGTACATACTTATGGGACATCGGTATTGTGTGTTTTAGTGTGTTCATGACCTTCCTGCTAATATCTATCCATGTTTTTTCCCCCTTTGTTTTCTTTTGTTTTCTCTCCTGAGTCGTTCGTCATTGTGAGCTTTACCTTTGGCCCGTTTTCTGGGTTACGACACCCTGTTGGGCTTGGCAAGCATTTCTGCGGGTCAAGCTTCCATGGCATAAAGCAACGCAGACTAACACAGTTAGCTGGACATCAGAAGAGCTCTCTTTTGTACTAGGGTCCCACCGAGGTAAACTAAAGCAAAGCTAACACAATACAATGTGTGTTTTACTGTAGCAGCGGGTGAGAGAGAAAAACAGAGCGGAGGAAAGATTGATTCCCAGCTTTGATGTGGACCGCCGCATGGACCTCTGTGGCGGACGCTCCCCGGGCCTTATCTGTATTACAAAAGAAACAGCAAAACTGCTCTCAGGCTTTCAACGGTGGCTTCTATGAATGCCGCAGCCTGTTTCTGAAAAACAGTGAAAAATGCGATTTATGTTAAATCCAGTACGTAGTCGATCAACTGAGACACGTTTGGTGAAGTTTGCTTCTTCTGTTTTGCACTTGAGCTATGAGGATAATGCAGCTAACAAGAAATGGTGTAGTGTTGTGTAGTGCTGGTATAGTGTAGTGGGTATATAGCGCTTGGTGCAGTGTGTAGTGGGTATATAGCGCTTGGTGCAGTGTAGTGGGTATATAGCGCTTGGTGCAGTGTGTAGTGGGTATATAGCGCTTGGTGCAGTGTAGTGGGTATATAGCGCTTGGTGCAGTGTGTAGTGGGTATATAGCGCTTGGTGCAGTGTGTAGTGGGTATATAGCGCTTGGTGCAGTGTGTAGTGGGTATATAGCGCTTGGTGCAGTGTGTAGTGGGTATATAGCGCTTGGTGCAGTGTAGTGGGTATATAGCGCTTGGTGCAGTGTGTAGTGGGTATATAGCGCTTGGTGCAGTGTGTAGTGGGTATATAGCGCTTGCTGCATTGTGTAGTGGGTATATAGCGCTTGGTGCAGTGTGTAGTGGGTATATAGCGCTTGGTGCAGTGTGTAGTGGGTATATAGCGCTTGGTGCAGTGTAGTGGGTATATAGCGCTTGGTGCAGTGTGTAGTGGGTATATAGCGCTTGGTGCAGTGTGTAGTGGGTATATAGCGCTTGGTGCAGTGTGTAGAGGGTATATAGCGCTTGGTGCAGTGTGTAGAGGGTATATAACGCTTGGTGCAGTGTGTAGTGGGTATATAGCGCTTGGTGCAGTGTGTAGTGGGTATATAGCGCTTGCTGCAGTGTGTAGTGGGTATATAGCGCTTGCTGCAGTGTGTAGTGGGTATATAGCGCTTGCTGCATTGTGTAGTGGGTATATAGCGCTTGCTGCAGTGTGTAGTGGGTATATAGCGCTTGGTGCAGTGTGTAGTGGGTATATAGCGCTTGGTGCAGTGTGTAGTGGGTATATAGCGCTTGGTGCAGTGTAGTGGGTATATAGCGCTTGGTGCAGTGTGTAGTGGGTATATAGCGCTTGGTGCAGTGTGTAGAGGGTATATAGCGCTTGGTGCAGTGTGTAGTGGGTAAATAGCGCTTGGTGCAGTGTGTAGTGGGTATATAGCGCTTGGTGCAGTGTAGTGGGTATATAGCGCTTGGTGCAGTGTGTAGTGGGTATATAACGCTTGGTGCAGTGTGTAGTGGGTATATAGCGCTTGGTGCAGTGTAGTGGGTATATAGCGCTTGGTGCAGTGTAGTGGGTATATAACGCTTGGTGCAGTGTGTAGAGGGTATATAGCGCTTGGTGCAGTGTGTAGTGGGTATATAGCGCTTGGTGCAGTGTGTAGTGGGTAAATAGCGCTTGGTGCAGTGTGTAGTGGGTATATAGCGCTTGGTGCAGTGTAGTGGGTATATAGCGCTTGGTGCAGTGTGTAGTGGGTATATAGCGCTTGGTGCAGTGTGTAGTGGGTATATAGCGCTTGGTGCAGTGTAGTGGGTATATAGCGCTTGGTGCAGTGTGTAGTGGGTATATAGCGCTTGGTGCAGTATAGTGGGTATATAGCGCTTGGTGCAGTGTAGTGGGTATATAGCGCTTGGTGCAGTGTGTAGTGGGTAAATAGCGCTTGGTGCAGTGTGTAGTGGGTATATAGCGCTTGGTGCAGTGTAGTGGGTATATAGCGCTTGGTGCAGTATAGTGGGTATATAGCGCTTGGTGCAGTGTAGTGGGTATATAGCGCTTGGTGCAGTGTGTAGAGGGTATATAGCGCTTGGTGCAGTGTAGTGGGTATATAGCGCTTGGTGCAGTGTGTAGTGGGTATATAGCGCTTGGTGCAGTGTGTAGAGGGTATATAGCGCTTGGTGCAGTATAGTGGGTATATAGCGCTTGGTGCAGTGTAGTGGGTATATAGCGCTTGGTGCAGTGTGTAGAGGGTATATAACGCTTGGTGCAGTGTGTAGTGGGTATATAACGCTTGGTGCAGTGTGTAGTGGGTATATAGCGCTTGGTGCAGTATAGTGGGTATATAGCGCTTGGTGCAGTGTAGTGGGTATATAGCGCTTGGTGCAGTGTGTAGAGGGTATATAACGCTTGGTGCAGTGTAGTGGGTATATAGCGCTTGGTGCAGTGTGTAGTGGGTATATAGCGCTTGGTGCAGTGTGTAGAGGGTATATAGCGCTTGGTGCAGTGTGTAGTGGGTATATAGCGCTTGGTGCAGTGTGTAGTGGGTATATAGCGCTTGGTGCAGTGTGTAGTGGGTATATAGCGCTTGCTGCAGTGTGTAGAGGGTATATAGCGCTTGGTGCAGTGTGTAGTGGGTATATAGCGCTTGGTGCAGTGTAGTGGGTATATAGCGCTTGCTGCAGTGTGTAGTGGGTATATAGCGCTTGGTGCAGTGTGTAGTGGGTATATAGCGCTTGGTGCAGTGTGTAGTGGGTATATAGCGCTTGCTGCAGTGTGTAGTGGGTATATAGCGCTTGGTGCAGTGTGTAGTGGGTATATAGCGCCTGGTGCAGTGTGTAGTGGGTATATAGCGCTTGGTGCAGTGTGTAGTGGGTATATAGCGCTTGCTGCAGTGTGTAGTGGGTATATAGCGCTTGGTGCAGTGTGTAGTGGGTATATAGCGCTTGGTGCAGTGTGTAGTGGGTATATAGCGCTTGGTGCAGTGTAGTGGGTATATAGCGCTTGGTGCAGTGTGTAGTGGGTATATAGCGCTTGGTGCAGTGTGTAGTGGGTATATAGCGCTTGCTGCAGTGTGTAGTGGGTATATAGCGCTTGGTGCAGTGTGTAGTGGGTATATAGCGCTTGGTGCAGTGTGTAGTGGGTATATAGCGCTTGGTGCAGTGTAGTGGGTATATAGCGCTTGGTGCAGTGTGTAGAGGGTATATAGCGCTTGGTGCAGTGTGTAGTGGGTATATAGCGCTTGCTGCAGTGTGTAGTGGGTATATAGCGCTTGGTGCAGTGTGTAGTGGGTATATAGCGCTTGGTGCAGTGTGTAGTGGGTATATAGCGCTTGGTGCAGTGTGTAGTGGGTATATAGCGCTTGCTGCAGTGTGTAGTGGGTATATAGCACTTGCTGCAGTGTGTAGTGGGTAACACCGCTGTAGACTGGGGTTCAGTGCCCCGCCTGGGTAACCACCCTACACTGTACCAATAAGAGTCCTTGGGCAAGACTCCTAACACCACCTTCGCCTCCCTGTGTAAAATGATCAAACTGTAAGTTGCTCTGGATAAGAACATCAGCCAAATGCCGTAAATATAAATAAATGTAAATGGAAGCGTAAAGCATCAGACAAACTGCAGACACACTTGCCTTAAACTGTGTCTGGTAACTAAATCCTCTCAAATAGACCTGCTCATGTGGTTTCTGACACTGTATGAGATACAGTTCTTGATAAAATTGGACGAGAACTCTCTTAACTAAAAAAATGTATAGCAACCACCTTCAAATCTGAATTTCTGTACTTCTGTCCGTTTTGCAGACAGATATTTTCTTGATACTGGTCTGTCTGTGTCAGAAACCACAAGTCTATTTGAGATTACATAACTCAACACGGTTCGAGGCAAATGTAATATTTACAGACGTAGTTCACAAAAAGTTCATTAGCGCGGTGTGTGTGCTTCTACCTCCAGCACAACACTAAAGAAGCAAGCTTCAGACATCAAGTGTCCTTTCTGATCAACTATGTTTGGGGTTTAAAATTACGGAAATTTTCTGTAAATTAAATTTTTCACTGAACTGTTGCTTTAGATGACGTTAGCAACCCCAAGGACCAGCTCTGAGTGACGACCGCTCTAGTTTTATGCTATATGGTTTTGTGCTCTTTCATGCTGGTGGTCATGGGTTCTGGAAAACACTGACAAGGATATCGTGCAACTCACTCACTCCAGAGAACATAGACTGGACTTGCCCACAGGACACAGTTTTTTTTTGTCATGAATGCTCTGCTTAGTTTGGCAAAAACCTGACTTCCCCGAAACCAGCTGATCAGCCAAGACTTGTTTGGTCTCCAAAGAGTTTCTTTAGGTCTGCACTTTTAGATTTTAGGCTAACAAGCAATGGAAATGATCACTGTATATCATGCAGTGTTAAGCAAGACTACATGAGATTACATAACAACTTCCAGGTACTTGAAGATTTAGGCAGTTTGCAAAATGTAATGAGTTTCCAAAACATGTTAATTACAGATTTGAAGATATTCTGTAGTCTGTATCATGCCCATGTTAGGAACTCAGGGTCTGACCTGGTTTCCTCTCTGGGGAAAGTGTAAGGCAATTTGGAAAATCCCTTCTAATGAACACTGCAGTGAGTGTCACTCCTTTAATTATGAAATTGTTAAGGAGCCATACTACAAACACAGGCAGTGGAGGACGAAGTACACAAACCCTGTACTTGAGTTAAAGTCAAGACACCCAAGGTACATATTCCTCCAGTAAAAGTAGAAGTTCCTCCCTTTAGACCTCCACTTGAGTAAAAGTACTAAAGTATTTCCCTTCAAAGGTACTTAAGTATAAAGTAAAAGTACTAAAAGAGTAATTCTGGCTCTGATGTCCTGTTATCATTTTTATAACCAGACTGGCTTCATGAACTCATTTCAGGTGAAAGTCCTCCAGCGTCTCTCTTGGTAAACCAGTCTTTTAATAGAACGTCATTAATTAGTGACGCTGACGTCTATTAAAATGATCAGAAGCACAAAACACTGAAGGTAAACAGTTTCCATCAGGGAGAACCGAGTGGCTCTGAAATCACTTTTTACACACAAGCAAAGTTTCAGTTTCAGATTTATTTACAACTTAGTTCCAAGTTTAAGTTGAATAAAAACTGGCTTTAAACTCAGGATCACAGATGAGCTCCTTTACTATGTTGATCTGTAGGCGTCTGTTCATAAACATAAACCAGCCCAAACTCATTTACTATAAAATGAAATGGTGTTTGTAGAAATTCAGAAAAAAGCCGCGTCAGTCTCGACTGCATATGTGGACATATTTCTATATTGAGCTCTATTTACACAAAGTTAGGTTAGTTCATCATTTATGTTGAACAGACTCTCCCAAAGTTTTACGCTGCTGCGCTGACGTTGAACCGCGTGCTGCACTGGGTCGGTATGACCAACAGGTCAAAACCAGCTCTAAACAAAGTGACCGCTGGGCCCTGATTGGTGCTCTGGCTTTGCGCTTCTTTCGTTTTGCCATGTTACGTTTTTATACACACAGAAACCAAAAGGAACGACAGATTTCTCATAATGTAGGAGGAAAAAGTCGGATATTAGACTCTGAAATGTAGTGGAGTGAAAGGAGAAAGTCGCCCAGAACGGAGAAACTTCAGTACAGATACACCAAATATACTAAAGTATAGAGACTAATTACATTTACTCAGTTACTCAGTTACTCAGTTACTGTCCACCACTGAGTACAGTTACATGCAAACTAACGCTGTTGGGCTCTAAAATGACATGGAGACTAGCAATCCCTCCAGAATTTCTCAGCAAGCTTCATCAAATGTGGTAGCTAAGTGGGTTTGGCAACAGCAGTAGCCAATGTGCAGTATGAGTAGCTGGTGGTGATGTTCAGTATAGTAATGTTCATGTTTGATTGTAGACACACTTTCCTGCAACGTCAGTGTATGTGGCATTATTTGTGTTTCGACTGCTAAAGGAACGTCTAATTCGGAGGATCCTGTGACCTTCTGAGGAAAGGTGTTAGAGGCATCTGGGTCACGCCTTACGTGAACCCAGCTAAATCAACACAACCATGCCAAAAAAGTAATGACAGATGTCCGATCCTATCATGAGTTGTGAAAACAGATTACGTCCAGTAGTCTAACAGTCTCATAGCTACCACTGCTGTTAATTTTTATTACATATGACAAATAATGTTTGGTTTCATGTTGGCTAAACAAAGCACAGCAAAAATTAACATGTGACAAGCTGTCAATTACCAGTAATGGTAACATGACACTGTGAACCAAATCTGACAACCAAAATAAGACGGCTAATGACAGTACATGACCTCTTCAATGACATGTTTATGGCATGCATCATCAAAACTGCTTACACCTGGACCTGGAGCTCCTCATATGATGCTGACGACTAAGGCCCAGTCCCATTTCACCCCTCACCCCTACCACTCAGCCCTTAGACCTCTGTTTTTGTTGTTGAGATAGAGGGGTGGGGCAAAGTGTTGGGGGTACATGACCCTCCAAACAGAGGCTTTTCAGAGGCTCCAAACAGAGAGAGATGAGAAAAACGGAAAAACCGGCGAGACGGAGAACAAGAGACCAGGGAAACCCACAAACGTGAGAATTTTCTCTGTTACATTACAGTGACCATCGTTTTATCTTAGTTTATTGTCATTTCTATGTGGTTTGGTCCTTTTTCTTCATACCAAGCATAAAATATCCCTAATAGCATGCGAATGTCTCCCGTTCCACCTTAAATAGTCCAGCAGTTCTGACGCCTGACGCGCCACAATGTACCTGCTGCTCCATTTAAGGTGGAACGGGAAAATTCAAAGAAGAACCTGGAGAATCTCTGACTTCAGCTTCACATCACTGAAGAATTAGGGGGGGTGATAATAAATAACTGCCCCCCTCTTTGAAGGCGTATGATCCCTAAATGTAACTAAAGCCCAGCAGTGAGGAGCTGAACTTTCCCCTCCTCTGCTGTCCCTGCAGACGGGCAGGGTCGCCTACAGAGCGGCGCTGGTAGCTGTTAATGAAGTGATGCTCTTTTATTAGAGGGTCTCATTTCAGAGGAAGATCTCAACCACCGCCCTGTAGCTCAGTAATAAGGGGGGACACTCGGAAACAAGAGGTAGGGGTAAAAAGACGAAATGGGGCCTAAATGTCGCACCACTTCAGAGCGTCTATTAGTACAACCTTAAAGATGCGGACTTGAGACACCAAACGTATCGTGGTTGATAGACGACATGAGCAGAAAATAGTGTGTATTAGTGTCTCTCTGCCTGACTGTACCTCTAATATTGTACGGTATGTGTATCCAGGCACAGCAGAGTTTGGCGTTCAACCTCATTTAGTGCACCTGTTTCAACTCATTAACTCATAAATAAAGCTTTCCTGACTTGAATTCAGCCATGCAAATTGGTTTTGGGGGGGTCTATTAACATGAACCCGAAATACTGCCATTTGCCTGAAGCTTCACTTGTGAAATACTCTCATGTGCTTTTACACGTCTGCTGTTTCCATAAGAGCAGTGATGCGCTCTCGGGAACTCATGCGTGTGACAATGTGGGTCATTTTTCATGTGACTCTATGGAGGCAATCACGGATCATCTCAAGTATGTGGACGTCTGCTTGAACAGGCTTCTTCTGAAATCAAACGTATTAAGGGGGAGTTTGCTCTGCTCTTCTGGGAAGGCTTTACACTGAACATTGGAACATTTCTTTGAGGATTTGATTGCATTCAACCACAAGAGCGTTAGTGAGGTCAGGTGCCGATGCTGAATGATTAGTTTGGGATCGCCTTAGGTCACGGTGACCTTAGGCCCATGTGCATGTCCTGTTCGATTAGCAGCGCTTCTCTCTGGAGTTTATACAAGCTGTAGGTGTGTCAGTAATCGGTGCACCTTAAAGTAGCTGAATTCAATTAAAAGGAGTGTCTGAATACTTTTGGACAGAAGATGTAGCATGATATTCAGCTGTAAGTCACACTGAAGTAGAGCCTTTATAATAAATTGATGGATGCAAAATAGCTCAGAGTTGAATGCAGTGAGTGAGGATCGCCAGCCTGCCACAGGTCATTCAAATTTTCTGTCAGTGAATGGCGCCCTCTGGTGGATTTATGATTGCAACACGTGGTGTTTTTTCATTTTCTCCACGTGGAAAGGAGCCACAGAACGTGACATCTGCATGTTTTAAAATGTATTTGAAGGATGACTTGGCTAATTGACTTAAAGTGGAATTATATCATGACTTTTTTATGACTGCGGTGAAACTGTAGAGAAATTTACTGACTCCTATTGCTTTAGGAACCAGGGGTCACGATGTCTATAAGCAAAGAGAGCCATTTCATTAAGTGTCCAAACCACTAGAGAACCTACACGTCTTCCGAGTTTGCATGTGTGATGATGAAGATGGCAAAATTATTTTAAACCAGAAAAAAATTAAGTTTTTTATTTTTAGGACTCGTTTGCCTTACAACACTGTCATATACCCCTTTAAGGGGCCCTAAGCAGGATTTTTGGGGCACGCCCATTTTACTAGCTGATGTACGGTAAAATGAAAGGCTTACTAATACAAGCTTTCCAATTTATATACATTTATAACTGGCTGCTCTGTGTATTACAGCTGGCTGGGTTTGGTTAGGGGGTCTAATGAGTTTTTAAATGACAAACTAAGCATTCTCAATCCAGGGGTCTCACAACACAGTGTCTCTTGCTGAACCAGCTTTAAGTTTAGTTCGATCTAATCCTGGTGGTAATTTTACTTTCTATATATTTAGGAGGAACGATTTCTTTTTCCTTCTTTGGGGACGCCTCCATGTTTTACATGATCGGCTATTCGTCAAACACATCATATTTTCATGAGCACACACAGGATGATTTAATTGTAGCCTGAGTATCTAAACCTGGATTAATGACAGTCAGAGTATCTAAACCTGGATTAATCAATCTGAGTATCTAAACCTGGATTAATCAGTCTGAGTATCTAAACCTGGATTAATCAGTCTGAGTATCTAAACCTGGATTAATCAGTCTGAGTATCTAAACCTGGATTAATCAGTCTGAGTATCTAAACCTGGATTAATGACAGTCAGAGTATCTAAACCTGGATTAATCAGTCTGAGTATCTAAACCTGGATTAATGACAGGCTGAGCATCTAAACCTGGATTAATCAGTCAGAGTATCTAAACCTGGATTAATCAGTCTGAGTATCTAAACCTGGATTAATCAGTCTGAGTATCTAAACCTGGATTAATCAGTTTGAGTATCTAAACCTGGATTAATGACAGTCAGAGTATCTAAACCTGGATTAATCAGTCTCAGTATCTAAACCTGGATTAATCAGTCTGAGTATCTAAACCTGGATTAATGACAGGCTGAGCATCTAAACCTGGATTAATGACAGGCTGAGTATCTAAATCTGGATTAATGACAGTCTGAGTATCTAAACCTGGATTAATGACAGTCTGAACATTTTAACCTGGACTAATAACAGTGCAAGTATCTAAATCTGGATTAATCAGTGTATCTAAACCTGGATTAATCACAGTATAAGTATCTAAATCTAGATTAATCACAGTGCAAGTATCTAAACCTGGATTAATGACAGCCTGAGTATCTAAACCTGGATTAATCAGTCTGATTATCTAAACCTGGATTAATCAGTCTGATTATCTAAATCTGGATTAATCACAGTTCGAGCATTTTAACCTGGATTAATCACAGTCTGAGTATATAAACTTGGATTAATGACAGTCTGAGTATCTAAACCTGGATTAATTGCATTCTGAGTGCTAAATCTGGATTAATCATAGCTTGCGTATCTAAACCTAGTTTAATCACAGCCTGAATAGGGGCCACCTGGTGGCTCTGGGGCCCTTAGCAACTACTTATTTTGCTTATTAGGTAGAGCCGGCATGCTGCCATGAATATATTTAAAATATATATATTTTAGGCCAAAAATCTCAGAGAATATATTTGAAATATTTTCACATACTCACTCTCTGTGAGGTGAACTACGTTTTAGAGGCATTAAAGGCGTCAGATGTCTGGTTCCTATCACCACCACTGTGAACAGAATTTTGACTGGGAAAGTTTCTCCAGCCTCGTAATCTTAATGAGTGAATTGTCCAGGGTTTTGAGGTTCTTTATTCATTACATCTATTACAATTATACAGTTGTTTATTGTTCATCTGGGTTCTTTTGTGACCTCTTGGTTGAGTCGTTGATGCACTTTCTGGGAAGGTCCACCGCTGTTCCAGGTTTTCTCCATCTGTGGATAACGGCTCTCACTGTGGTTCTCGGGAGTACCAGAGCCTCAACCATGGCTTTGTAACCCTTTCCAGACAGTAGGTTTGACTTTGCTTCGTATCTGTATTTGGATCTGTTTAGAACGCGGCATCATGTGCTGCTGTTTGAGACCTTCTAGCTGCTTCCACACAGGTTCTATTTAAGAGATGTTTAGATTCAACAGGTGTGGCGGTGATCATGCCCGGGTGTGGCTGATGGCCCTAAACCCAACAGTCAACTGAATTCAGTGAACTGGTTGATGTCAGGTGTAATACCCATCCTCATCCACCAGAGGTCAGCCTCACCTGAATACTGACTTACTCCCTAGTTACACCCTGACCCCTCACCTGCAGCTCATTTACCTGCCTATTTAATGACCTTCAGTACGCTGGGTCAGTGCCAAGTACTGCCAGTTTACCTGCATGCCAAGCCTTGTTTCCTCGCTGTTGATGTTTGTTGGACTGCTGACCCTTTTCTGTGCTCTTTGGCTTCTGGATCTCCCTTCGGTGCTTTTGCCGGTTTTGACCTTCTGACTGTTTTTGACTCTGATTCTGAGTAAACAGCTGCATGGATTCCAATCAGTCTGGAGAGTCTTCCTTACAGTCGATTCAGTAGAGGGGGAAATGACTTTTTCTCGTAGGGCCGTGTAGAACTGACCAACATTTTCTTTGAATGAATGAAATCATATTTAAAAAAAAAACAGCATTTTGCTTGCTTGGGTTTTCTTTGCCTGACATTGAAAGCAGTTAATTGATCTAAAACTTGGACCAAACAGGTTCCTGACCCCCACTCCCTGATACTGAACTCTGACGTTCTCAGAGACTGTTAGGCGCCCATCACTCTAACGGCTCTAAGCTCAGTCTAACTGCACGACGGTTTAGATTGGCACTATTTATACCTGCAGACCTTAATCTGGATGTGCCTTATGTGTTCATTTCAGGACTTTCTTATGTTTATATTATATTTTGTTATTCTAATTTTCTACAATTAGTGTTTATTTTTATGATTTAGTGTTTTAATAGTTTTTTTTAGTGCCTATTTAAATTCTCACTTTTCCTGTTTACCGTCTATTTAATGTCTGAGAGCAGCGTAGGTTCAGTTCACTGTATGTCCTGTACATGTTGTAGTATTGACAATAAAACTGACTTGACTCGACTAAAACATTCAAAAGTGTGACAAATATGCGGAAAACAGAAGCTATTGGGAAGGGGGCAAATACTTTTTCACAGCACCGTATGAGTTTGAGCATATAGGCGTGTGTGTTTACATTGTGTAGCGCTGACGAACTCGGTCACGATCCATGCTTGTGTATGTTTAGAGCATTTGGCTGACGCTCATTTTACACAGGTGGGTGAAGGTGGTGTTGGGAGTCTTGCCCAAGGACCCTTATTGGTATAGTGTAGGGAGGTTACCCAGGCGGGGCACTGAACCCCAGTCTACAGCGTACAAGGCAGAGGTGTTGCCCACTACACTATACTAACCTATGCTAATGTGCATCAATATACGATTATCAAGGTCAAACGCATAAATGACATTTCAAGCCTTTTGATTCTTCCTGTTTTGAATCTTTATTCACATCAGGCAGCTGTGAAAAAGAGTTCATACTCATAAGACAGGAAATAGAACAACTCATGATGTGGAATATGAAAAATGACTGGAAACAAATCCTAGAAATTCCTGCTTTTCATTTGCTGCAGTGTCTTTCAAAAGCACTAGGTGGCAGTAGATTCTCATATCAAAGCGGTAGCTTGTTAGACCAGAGGAGGCCATGCATGATGGGCCGGAGGGGCGAGTTAAATGTTGTGGAAGACGCATCCGGTGCAGGCGGCGTTGGCACAAATCTCACAGGGGTCTGGAGGAGTGATGATTTTGACTGTGAAACAGAAAAGGTCAACCTGAGCTACGTTACCCACAGCAGAGGACAGCAACAAAGAACCTGTCTGACAAAAAAACATGACATTTTTATACTTCTACCAAAAATGCAGCCAGTCAAGACGCGCAGGGTGTCTGAGGTTTTCTTCTTTGTTCTGCACCAGTGCTACAAAGCCAAGCTGCCAGCACTGAGGGGTAAAGCAGGACGAGGAACGTTACAGTGATGTGACGACTTTTTGCTGGAACAACGTGATGGAACACGTTAGTTTCGTGTGTTACTCACATCTCTAAAGCCCTTCTTGAGCTGAATTACACACATTTACATTTCCAGCGTTTAGCAGACGCTCTTATCCAGAGCGGCTTAGAAGAAGAGCTCTGTCTGTCTAGAGAAAGTATCTCTGATAGTTACCAGCAGGTTAGAGAGAGAGACGGTCCTGAGCTCAGATACTGATAGAAACACAGTCAGTGTAGATACCCAGAGGAACAGAGATAAACAAAAGATAAAAAAAACAGAGAAGCTTAAAAGGATTAAACGTATCAGATTTTACAATAATATGTTTCTCCAATCTGGGCGACTTTTTCCTTTCACTCCACTACATTTCAGAGTCTAATATCCGACTTTTTCCTCCTACATTTTGAGAAATCTGTCGTTCCTTTTGGTTTCTGTGTGTATAAAAACGTAACATGTCAAAACGAAAGAAGCGCAAAGCCAGAGCACCAATCAGGGCCCAGCGGTCACTTTGTTTAGAGCTGGTTTTGACCTGTTGGTCAGACCGACCCAGTGCAGCACGCGGTTCAACGTCAGCGCAGCAGCGTAAAACTTTGGGAGAGTCTGTTCAACATAAATGATGAACTAACCTAACTTTGTGTAAATAGAGCTCAATATAGAAATATGTCCACATATGCAGTCGTCATGTTCATTATTTCAAAATCTGGAATAATGAGTTTTCTTTGGGGACTATTTTGCCGCACAGCGCCCTGCATGTCTCCCTCCACCATGAATGGAGTTGAAGTTCTCTAAACTCTCATAAAACAGCGTCTCAGTCATCAGGCAGTGAATTCAGAACCAGTTCATGTAGGAACTTTCTGTAGGAGCTTTTAGAGGGAGACGTCTGGTTCCTATCACCACCACTGTGAACGGCTCTGACTCGGTCTGAACCGCTCTGTTTACATCGTAAGCACTGAATTATGCAGAGTTAAGGGTTGACGCTTCACCTCTGAAATAGCTTTAACAACCTTTATGAAAGGGGCGGAGCTTCCCAGCATTCCTTGAAGTTTTGTTAGTTTGCGTCTGTATCTCTTCAGTTCACTTCACAGGTGTTTTTAACGTGTTAATGAAACATCCGGATCTAAAGATGTTTCATAGTTCATCCTGTAATGTTATGATTACTAGACATTTGGTTACGGCCATCCTTGTAGTCTTAATGACTGATGTAAGTGCTGTAGTCTAGTGTTCATGGCGTGACTGATAAACGGTGCCACGCTGTTACTAATATAGTGTGATTATTCTCTTAAACCTCTAACATCCCTGGCTTGTTACATACTAAGCTTATTATTCAGTAACTACAGGGACTTCAATACAAACCAGTGGAGCGTTTCTTAGGTTGTAATAAAACTTTGGGCCTGTAGGTGGGGCCACAGCTTGGTAAGGGTGAACTATAACAGTTTGCATGAACATTCAGATATATATTACATCATGTAACATAATGAGAGTCCTTAAACAGCTGTGGGTTCACATCGGTGCACATATGTATAGTAATCAGCTGTAGTAAGAAATACAGTGAAGGGTTATAATCGTGTAATAGAGTATGCATACTGTAAATAAACAGTACGTTTTAATATTTAAATTACTAAATGTATTACAGTCCAGTTTTAACAGAGGTGGTCTGGCAATGTCATTTGTAAGTGATTCAACAGGCAAATTCATACGGGGAAAAGCATCTGTGTAATTTGCCTAAATGACCCCAGACAGCCTGGCTCCAAACATCATAGCCCAGATGTACTTCACTCTCAGAACAAAGGCACTGAACTGTCACTGGGTTGGTGCCTTCAAAGGGATTTCTTCATTGCTTTCTGTTGGGGGACATAATTATACCATCATTTATTGCACTCCTATAATAAATTGTACCTTTTTCTTTGGGAAAAACATATCGCTGCTGTGGGAACAAAATCCATTTTTGTTGATTTTCAGTTTTTGAAATGATTTGAAAGTGCATGTTGGCCTTGACATTGTCTATAAATTTCATGAAGGATGGACCAAAACAAATGACCGAAATCGACTTGGAAAAAAATCTGGTTCCATTGACTTACATTGAAAGTAATGCAAGTTTTTTCCTTCTCCTGTAAAGTTGCCGTTTTGGAGATTCGAGGTTTTGTACCGACACCACTGTCGTACAGTTGAGGGTACATTTACAGTGTTTGTACCTTATGTGCATGAAATGTGCATTTTCTCTGATAGTGTTAAGATTTTAATTCAGTGCATCCAACTAAACAAAAACAAAACTTCCAGTTAATGCCAGATACCTTTAGCCTAGTAAAGTGGGCTCTTTAACGATGCCCTGTGAGAGACTTCTCTATTTCATTCCGTTCTCCTTCTAATTAAACTTAAATCAGTTTCTCCAGGTGAAAAGTTGGTATTTGTTCCTTTTCAACAGTAGAATAAAAGCCTGGAGGCGAGGCGGGTTGTGTGGAGTCAGTCCAGCTTAGAACAGATCATTTCAGTGGATTATGCAGAGGATATTTACATTTGCATCATGCGGAATTAATGTTGTTCTCTTTAGCCCTATTTGAGCTGGATTGGTTTCCCATGCACTCCCAGAAATAAAGGCCCTAAACTGCCTCTCAATGGTTCTCAAATCAATTATGGTTCAGTTATGTTCCCTGACTAACAGTACTGAGATGGAGCCTTGAGGGGTCCCACCCCAGTGACAAGAGGGGAACTGACCCAGAGAGAGTCTAGGGCCTGTATTTCTGAGAGTGCATGTAAAACTAATCCAACTCAAATAGGGCTTAAGAGAACAACATTCATGCAAATGTGAATATCCTCTGCATGCAGTATCTGTGCCTGTGCTGTACGGCTGACAATCTCTTCAAGCTAATGTGAAACTGATGGATTGAGATCTGTAAGCTTAACATTTTATTTATAAAGATTTTATTTCAAGGCTGCTGTTTTTGAACTGTTGCTGCCTCTTCAAACAGCATCGGACATGTTCAAAGGCAGCGACGGTGGCAGAGCTTTTAAATGAAGTCACTTGTACTTATCAGTTAATGGATATGACAACAGGATTTCTTCTTCCAGGAGCCAATTAGTAAAGTAGCCCCTTTACAGTTTGAGAGAACGACTGTTTTCAGTAAATTCCCCAGCACTGATAGGTAACAAATGATAGAAGCAAGACCATCACGCACCTGCTGTAAAACATGCAAATTACAGTTAATGCATAATATCTCATACTAGATTTTGTGGGTTTTGTCTGTACGACACACTGTAATCTAGACAAAGGGTGATGGTTAAAGTTGCACAGCTATTAACAGTAGCAGAAGACTTGAACTGTGTCCACGTGTTTCTACTGCTCAGGAAGAATTGGCTGGATTAAGCCTTTAATCTGTGGTGCAACCCACAAGATTAACTCAGGTTGGGACAAACACTCAGAGAATATCCTGAACTGTTACCCACAGCTAACGTTTTGAGTGGGAGGCCCATGTTAACATTTACAGCACTATTAATGAAGGGCAATACCGAAGCGTACCAGGCGCTTAACGAGTTTATTACCCTTTATCAGACCTTAAGTAAACCTTTAATGAATGAATAGCGATAAGGATGTTGTTCTGTGTTGGTTTGTGAATTTGTTTTTATATATCAATGGGATGGTCCAGTGATGTTTTTGATCAATTTACCATTAAATATTGCTGTTATATCGAATAGCACAGCTGGGCTTACGATGTAAATCTCACTCTGTACTCAGCCTGTGCACAATCGGGTGCTTGTAGATGTTATTGGATGCTTGTAGATGTCTGATGATTTAGGCATTGAGTCTAATCAATGCTAATGTGTAACTATAAACCTCTGCTTTGCCCTTAATCACTTAAATGAGCCCAAAGGCCCAAAGTCTTATTACATGCTTTTATAACTTAAGAATAGATCAGCCAATGTGCATTAAAGTCCCTGTTACTGAATAACAGGCCTCAGTGTGTAATAAGTCTGGGACTTTAAGGGGTTAAACTGCTGAAATTTGGCCAAAACACGAACAAAACGGATTCAATCAGGACCACAAACTTTAAAAGTCTCAACCTGACGTGTGTGGTCTTCAGATTTGTTATGGTCATGCTGTTTTCCTGCAGCTCGCAGCTGCACCATGTTCCATGCGGATCAAATATCCAGCCTTTCATTACAGGAAAACCTTCAGTCTGATGGAGAGAATAAAGCGCTGCATGCAGCAAATTAAAACACCTCGAAAATGTTGCAGAGCTGCCGACTCTCACACTGGCCACATTTACATGCAGCCTAGTAATCAGACTAGTAGCTCGATCGGAATAGAATACATCCATGTAAACATTTTAATCGGAATAGTCTAGGCTGAGTGAAGCCATTCGGAATACAGTATCTATCTGAATGAGGTGGGTAATCCTGTAAATAATCCGTTAAATAGAAGAATAATATCCATGTAAACGTCTGTATCCGATTACATTCCCTATCGGAAAGTTTCAGTCCGTTCTGCATGAGCGTCGCGTCACAGTGAGAGTTTATACCGTTCAACACGGCGGAGCAGAAACTGGTCTGCAGAGGAGACGAAGTTCATGCTCTGATCTTTAAAAGACGGCGGTGGGACGGACGTCCAGCTTATGAGTCTCAGAGCACGACGTCTTCCTCTCGGCCTTCTTTAATAAGGACGTGTGAAGGACGTTTTCCTGAGTCTGACGTCATTTTAAAGCAGTTAAAAACACAATCACTGCTCACTGCTGCTCATCTCACTCTGACTGGACTGGACGTTCACTGTCATGGTGACTTTGAAGTGGTTCTCTATGCATGCGCATGTAAGCAAAGATTTTCATCAGATTGTTGAGTAAAGTGAGAATAAACACCTCTGGCAAAAATCACAGACACTGTCTGTGAGACTCACTGTTAGGTCTAACCTCATGGTCTAATGTCACACTTGACATTTCTCACATCTCTTCTCTGAAAGACTTACCACTGAATCTGTTTGAGCATCTATAGAGTTTACTACTACTGCTTGAGGCCACAGCTTCCACTGATTAAAAACACTGTGGCATCCTGATCTTATTTCCATTAGTTTCCAGTCACAATTTTCACAGTGTGATTGGATCTATATCATACATATTATAGCTGTCAATCAACAACTCTGGGAGGAACTTCAAAGGACATACATAGATGTGTACAGTCATGTGACTGTTTTTTTTTTCAATGTTTGGAGATACAGATATCCAATTCATGTGACCTTAATGTGATCTGAATTCCTGTGTTTTTTTTCCACTGTGCGTCATCATTCAGCGTTACCATGGCAACAGCGCCGAACAGACGTTAAAGCCTGTTAACGGTGGAAAAGCAGCTCATCTCACCTTTTTCTCCTCCGTCTGGCTCTAATAATGAAGCTGAGAGCTGATCAGAGTTAATGATCTTCTCAGCGAAGCTCGTTCTGCTCATTAGTTTGCGCTGATGATGCAGTGATTCAGTCACGTGACGTCACTGAGTAGGAGGAGCTCATGAGGGTCATTTCAAGCCGGTTCATCACATTAATGATGGATTTGAATCACTGACCTAAACCAGTGTGAACCGTCGAGTCAGAGAGACCGGATTTGAGCAACGAGGCTTGTAATGTGAACGTAACCTTATTGAAACCTCAGATATCTGGACTTGTTTACTCTTTGTTAGTTTGGGGAATCACCATGCCTGGATCAAGAGAGATCCTTCAGAAAGAAGGTCGAAGACGCCTGTGAATCTGGGAAGGGCTTTTCCAAAATTTCCGAAATCAATACGTCCACTGAGAAGATTTATAACCACTTCCAACTTCCATCTACTACATTGGGAGAGGGGAGAAGTTGTGTATGCTTGATTCTCTTGGCTGAAGCCTTCCATTAGGGCAGGGTAGCCTATCAGAGGAACGCTAGTATGTCATGCTTTGGTGTCCTCCATAACTTCTAGCTGAACTTTGAATGTGGGTGGGGACCAAAGTCACGTCCCCAGTGAGAACTACAGCTATAGCATTTATATTTATATATATATATATATATATATATATATATATATATATATATATATATTGGAAGCTTTCAGTGATGAGCTCAGCCTACAAGGACAGCGCGAGTTCCAGCAGACAGAATGAGGAGGGGTCAGTGATTACATACGTACTGCTGCCGTCTAGCTATTGGGGTCCTGGAGTGGGTCTACGTGCCTCAGAGTCTGTGGGAGAAATCAGCTCGGCCATTGATGAAGCCCCACAGCGCAGAGGAACAGTGCGGGAGTTAAATTACTCTCAGTGGAGCTCAGGGGTGGCAGTTAGCTTGGAAAAGGATTTATAGTACAGTGAGTGAGTCACACACGTCAGCGAAGCCGGTTCACCTTAATGGAATGGAAACTTCTGACAGCATGAACCAAAAGTAGCTAGTCACCCATTAAACTGAGAGCAGTAACGCCCCCGTCCTATTACCTGACTAGCTGATTTCTGCCCAAGTGAAATCATCTTGTGTTTTATACAAGCTGTAAGGTAAACTTACACTCACTGGCCACTTTATTAGAAACGTCTCCCTGGTAGCTGCACCTTGCTGGTGTAGTTAAACGCTGTAGCCTCAGTTCATGCAAACTAGTTTATGGTAACTCTACTCTAGCTCTCTAGTTTCTGACCACAGAGCTGCTCTTGGCTGGGTATTTTGCATAGTTAACCACTCTCAACCCAACTCAACTCATGTCTTATAAGCTTGTACCAATGGCACATACACTTCCATCCTACTGCCATGCCACTGCTGTGCTAAGAACGATTTAAACGATCTGCCCAACATTGGTCCTTTCGCCAATTACGAACAGGGTAGAGAGTAGCTGACAGACTACACGGCGACATATGGTCAGTCTCTACCTGTACATCTATACAGCAGAAGTACAAATGAAGCGGCCAGAGAGTACAAAGCAAGGGTTTTGATGAAGTGGACAGTGAGTGAACACTAATACGTGCCCCAGATATCGAAGAAGCACAGATACCTAGATTTGAAAAGATCTTGTCACGATCATCTGCTTGGCACACTTCCTGGAACTCATTCGGCAATTCCGGGTTGGCACAGAGGGGCACTGGAGTGCTGTGAGTGAGATGAGGGTCACTGCTTCCAGAACCTTCCATCAGGTTCTTCAGAATCTTCACCGCTTGCAGTGAAAATGTGAACCCGCTGTCCTGTAAAAACAAGGTGCGCTGATTCAACTTGCTGGATGGATCAATATCACAAGCAGGGGTTCAATTGGAGGAAACTTGGAAGAGTAAAAGTTTCACAGGGAACAATAAGGGCCAATAAGGGTTGAGCAGTTAGAGGGTGTCTCTGGAATCTGACTGTGTGGAGGAAAGTTTGTAGGAGTCCAGCTAAATTAATTTATCATGATACCTGCTGTGATCTTACCTTTACTCAGCCCTCCTAATGTCCGCATTTTAACATGTTCATAGAGCTAGAGCTATATACACCGGTCAGCCATAACTTTCTGACCACCTCCCTGTTTCTGCACTCACTGTCCACTTTATCAGCTCCACTGACCGTATAGTTCCTCTCTGTAGTTCTACAGTTACAGACTGTAGTCCATCTGTTTCTCTGATACTCTGTTAACCTGTTCTTCAGTGGTCAGGACCCCCATGGACCCTCACAGAGCAGGTACTATTTGGGTGGTGGGTCAGTCTCAGCACTGCAGTAACACTGTGGTGTGTTAGTGTGTTGTGCTGGTGTGAGTGGATCAGAAACAGCAATGCTGCTGGAGTTTTTAAACGCTGTGTCCACTCACTGTCCACTCTATTAAACACTCCTACCTTGTCGGTCCACCTTGTAGATGTAAAGTCAGAGACGACAGCTCATCTGCTGCTGCACAGTTTGTGCTGGTCATCCTCTAGTCCTTCATCAGTGGTCACAGGACGCTGCCCACTGGACGCTGTTAGCTGGATATTTTTGGTTCTCAGTCCAGCAGCGACACTGAGGTGTTTAAAAACTCCAGCAGCACTGCTGTGTCTGATCCACTCAGACCAGCACAACACACACTAACACACCACCACCACCACGCCAGTGTTGCTGCAGTGCTGAGAATGACCCACCACCCAAACAGTACCTGCTCTGTGAGGGTCCATGGGGGTCCTGACCACTGAAGAACAGGGTAACAGAGTATCAGAGAAACAGATGGACTACAGTCTGTAACTGTAGAACTACAGAGTGCAGCTATACAGTAAGTGGAGCTGATAAAGTGGACAGTGAGTGTAAAAACATGGTTTTTTGAGGTGGTCAGAATGTTACGCCAGATCAGTGCATACATACATATGACGTAGCCTATTTACATTAACATGTACATTTATGACATTCAACAGACTTTTCTAGCGCTTTGTTGTTCACTCAGAGAAAGCTAGCAAACAAATTCACCGACAACAACTGTATCATTTATTTATTATAATTCACAATTTCCTCCAACTACCTTCCAAATAACTCCTTGATGTCCGACTAAAGAAATTTCTCCACATCAGCTCAGTCCAACGCAAACAAAGGTCTAATTTCCTTTGCCAGGTTCCCTGCTGAAAAAGACCATTAGGCTTATCAGGATTAAAACCTGATGGTTTTGCTTTCAATAGGGAATTGGCTTAATGGTTACCACTAATTACTTGTAGGAATCCTTTAGATACGATTAGGAAACCACCAAATACGCCTGAAATTAGTCCCAGATCTGCTGTAATCATTAATCATTAGAATCCTTTGCACTGTGATATCGACCCATCAGGAAAACACAAAATACCATTAGTGTCTATTGGACAACAGATTTTTTCAGCAGACCTGATAAACACACTGTGTGAAGTACAGCACTGGACATTTACAGTCTTGTGGCAAAAGTGAAAGGTTACTTAGAAACTAAAGGGCAGAGCCGGGAAATTACAAACACCAAGTCAGAAAAGCTTTGATCAGAAACAAGCCTTCATAAGAACGTTCATATTTTGGGAATTGCTCGGAATAAATGCGCACATGATCAAGTCCAGAAGTCGTAATTTCTCAAAACGTACATTTTTGAACGTTTCACTTTTGGCAAACTGAAAATATCTCCCTAAGGAAAAGTTTTTATTTATTTATTTATTTTTTATTTTATCCAGTCCAACCTCAGAATGAGTCTTCTCCTCAGATTATTCATGTGTTGTAATACTGGGTCCCAGTGTCTCTCATACCTGTGCAGGTACATATGAACAGCAATGCTTCTGCTGGTGATGTATTCACTGTTAAAGATCCTGTAATCACATTAGTGTATCTTGCTAATTATAACAGCATATTTTCCCTTATATACATACACACGTGTAATAGATTGAGGGCAATTACATTTGTATAAAATGCTGTTTTACATTAAGAATAAGTGACCCTTATCAGTCTCACAACGGGGAAATTTCCCCTCCGTATTTAACCCATCTCTGAAATGACACACCACATACACACTAGTGAGCACACACACACACACCAGAGGGCAGTAAGCACACTTGCTCAGAGCGTGGGCAGCCCTATCCGCAAAGGCTGGGGAGCAGGGGGGGTTAGGTGTCTTGCTCAGGGGACACTTCAGCCACATACCATCAGCCCAGGGGATCGAACCGATGACCTTCCGGTCACAGGGCTGCTTCCCTAACCTCCATTATAAGATCACTTACAATGCACCTGCACAGGAAATGCCATCTTTCCTTACATGTAACTAGCTGTAGAGTTATGCTCGTGCTGTTACATGGTGACCTAACCAAAGTTCTGGCTTTTATTCATTTTTACTGTGAAAGTATTTCATGTCATAGTATTTACACACCAAAAACTCATACTTCTAAATGTAACTTGGCACTTATACATGTGTGCCATGAGGTCCTATGAAGCTCTATGGAGCCTACACTTGATGTTTTCCAGGTAATAAGGTGAATGTGCTGACATGGTCTTCAGCTGCAGTTTTTTAGGGACCTATAGGGGGCGCTAGAAGGTTCACTCTTCACTCTGCTGCAGGGTGTTCTGCAGGATGGCTGCTGGAACCGAACAGATGACAAGATTACATTAACTGCAAAGACTTGAGTAGATGGAAGACCAGTGAAAGTCTGCGTGATTTTAATGAGCCTCTGTTGTCTAGTTTTGCCTGGACCGTCGAAATGTAGTCCTGGATTGCAGAGAAACGATTCAGCACCCGTCTTTCGCGCTGAAGTCTCCAGAACCTAAACCTTTTTGCCGAATCTCTCTTTGACAAATGAGGGAATAATTTAAATAAGAGCGTGTGCAGTGCGGTTGCTTGCATCCCTGTGGGATTCCGGGTTAATACAGATCTGTCATTTCTTGGTGAAATTGCTGAGTAAATAGCATCACATTACAGAATGTTTTAAAGCCAGGACTTCTGTTAGATTTCTACATTACAGCACAATCACTACATCTATCTAAACGACTGAGTTTTCTGTGCAGATACAGTGTAAGTGACTGTATTAACGTGAGTAATTACACGTCTTATACAACTGTAATTCATACATATATAAACACATCTAATCTTTTTACACATATGGAGTAACATAAGAGAAAATCACACACTTGTGTAATTATACACACTGTACTACTGTAATACTTCTCTAACAGTGAATACGTCACAGGTAGTTCCATGGTTGTTGCATGTATTGTTAATACTATACTAATACTAATACTAATACTATGACTTTAAAGACGGGCCGACAACTGTAAAGTCCTGGCAAAGAAATGGCAGGAAAAACACTTTTCAGGAGAACGGAATTAAGTTTTTTTTTTTCTTCACGTTTAGTTCTAATGAGGTTAGAAATAGTGCCTCCCCTCTTTCATGTGTTTGATGTTTATTAAGTGATTATTCCTTCATTGTGCAGCCCAGACGGACCTTTGATTGACAGAAAACATCTCCCACACATTTATCTCTGACACTTTTTTCCAAGCATGCATGAATAATCACAGACAAAGCTTTTCCCGTATGACTCGGGACTCCGCTATCCTAATATCTAACCATTTCCCCGTCGGCCGCCACAGAATGAACTTAAAGTTTAGTCTTGCTTGGTCGAGTGTCAGCAGTGCATGAAAGCGTCCCTACTGACTTACCGTAACCTTTACGCTCAGTGAGCTCAGGACGCAGGACGCCAGGAGAAGAGAAAGCGTCAACGGTCTCATCTTTCCGCCTCGGCAGACGTAGCTAGAGTCGGAGACGTAAAAGTGTTCGGAGGTGTCCCTCAGGGCTCCAGATAAAGGCCCCTTTTGATTCTTTTACTAAGTAACCTATTGAGCAGCGGAAAGTTGAAGTAAGTAAGGGGTTTGTGCTGATAACAAAAGAGGATATGATTATTACCCAATAACTTCTGCTTTTTGGACCAAACATGAGGCCCTGTGAACCTGTTCTCATAAACACCTCATAAATTGCTGCAACATTTCATCATCATGTAGCACAGATAAGGTCTCGGCCAACAGTCGGAGCAGGATGAGCTTTCCCATGTAAGGGATTGGAGGAGCTCTTCTGATGACTTACAGTAGCATTAGAGGCTTTGACAGGTGACTGGAGAATGTTGCACTAGAAGCATCAATACTGTAATTCTTCAGAGACAAGAGAGTAAAATAATAAATACATCAAATAACTAACTAAATAAATAAATAAGTCAGTAAATAAACCCTCTAATCTGTCCAAACAACATGAATATTTGCATTAGCACTAATAGTAAGGTTAGGAATTGAGGTCTTGATGTCGGTTTGACCCAATTCGATGTTTAATGTCTTATAAATGACTGACCTTTTTTGCTTTTCGTATTTTATACCTTTTCCAAATTTAATTTAATTTAATTTAAATTAAATTCAATTAAATTAACATGGTGATATGTTTTCAATGTCCTGAATATATTTTGGTCTACATTAATGTTCTTTGATGTCTTTGATGTTTCAGCTGTATAAAACTTAAGAAATATCAATATTTTGCTCAGATTTGTTGCTTTGGATGATGCTGAGGTCAGTCTAACATGCAATTTTATAATGTTCAGTACACTTTTTTTTCTGCTTCAGGGCTCTGACCTAACATAACCATAACTGTGGTAGTGCGAGAACCACTAATAGTTCACACAAGATGATTGAGGGGAAACACATTTCCCACGAGAGCTTTGATATTTCAGTTGGCCTGGACACCGACGTGAAACGATGTGCAAAAAGTTTGCAGCTGCTGAAGTTGCTGCAGTGGTTTTGGAAAAGAGCGATGAGGAGAACATTAGTCTACTGTTTTATTCGTACATTTCATTACTTTTATGGACCGAAGACTTTAATAAACCCATTTCAAGCACCAAAACAATTCGACCACATGAGTAAAGCTCACAAGACATATTAAGAATCTCTAAAGCTGGATTTGGTGGCTTAGTGGGAAAAGCCTTGGTCTCAGGTATGGGAGGTTGTGGGTTCAAGTCTGGTGTGGTGCATCAACTGGAGGAGAAAAAAGGGAAGGGGACAAAAAAAAAAAAGCAGTGCCCACAAGTTAGTCAGCAGCTTTAGGCAGTTATGGGCTGGAGGTTAGGGAACCAGCCTTGCGACTGGAAGGTCGCCAGTTCGAGCCGACAGCATATGACTGAGGTGAGCTCTCTACGCTGTTCTTGAGCTGATCTGAAGGCCACATGAAGTTTGGAGGTCTGTAGTGATTGACTCTGCAGAAAGTCGGTGACCTCTGCGCACTATGCCCCTCAGCATCCGCTGACCGCTCTGTCATTTTACGTGGCCGACCACTTCGTGGCTGAGTTGCTGTCGTTCCCAATCGCTTCCACTTTGCTATAATCCCACTGACAGTGGACTGTGGAATATTTAGTAGTGAGGAAATTTCACGACTGGACTTGCTGCACAGGTGGCGTCCGATCACGGCACCACGCTGGAAGTCTGCAGGCCTAGGTGCTTGGTTTTATGGAAGTGATTGGAACACCTGAATCCAATAATTTGGATGGGTGACTGAATACTTTTGGCAGTATAGTGTACCATTGTGGCAAAGGTGGTACTACAGATGTTTAAAACCACTGAGGTCTTCTCTATGACCACTTCTACTGCCATTGCCTTTCTATTGAGACTGCATAGCTTTGTTGCTTGAGTTTATACACCTTTTATTTATTAGTGTGATTGAAACATCTGAGCTCAATAATTGGAAGAGATCTACAGATACTACTGGCCATATAGTGTACACGGCTCTATTACACGAACCAATTTAGTACATTTCCCATCAACATGCTTGACTTGTACGAAGGGGCTGCCCTTGGAACTGGGAGCAAATCAGTGTAACCTCTACAAAGATCTGCACCAACAGTCTTTTCATCATCATGCTGTGGCTGTGAGCATCCAATAAAGATAATGAAGCTCTTGGCCCTCGCTAAGAAAGCCCTCCTTTCTAATTATCTGTACAGAGCTCATGAATACAAGCACCAAGAAGAGGCCGTAAGTTCCAGTTCTATTAGCAGGTGCATTCATTCATTAACTGAAAGACTAATTTTCTGTCCATTTCATCAGAAAGACCAGTGAGCAGTGTGCAGAGCCTCTTTAATGTGTGAAAGCTCGTCTTTCAGCATCCTTAGGCGTTTTACAGGAGTAATCAGAAGGTTGAACAAACTCACTAATGCGTGTTTTGCATAAAGACAGTTTGATAAAACTTTATAAAGTGTTCATAGATTTATTGGCTTCACTTTTATTTTAAAATAGGGAATATAATAAAAATTAAGCGTATCCCACATTTAACCGCTGCTGTAAATGTGGACAGGACTCATATTAGGACATCCAGATGTTTTCCATGTCAGTGGCTCCAGAGATAGAAGGGTCATTCTACAGAAACGTCCACTGTTGATGAATTAATGCTGATGAATTTAAAAGAAACTTGTTCCCTTCAGGGACTATTGAGGCTCTCAACACCTCTCTGCCATTAATGGATTTTAAAAACACCTTTAAGTCCAAAACCTTTTCAAAACCACTAAAAAACAATGTCTCAGACATCAGGCAGTGTAATTATAATCACTTCATAAAATCACTTGCTGCCAGAGAATCTTTGGAGGCATTGAACTCTCCGGTTCCTACCATCCCCACTGTGACTGGAGCGTTTTACCTCAGACCCCTGAAACATCACTGTTTACGTCGGAAATCTCAATTTTGCAATGCTTGAATTACTTTGAATCAACTTTACTTTACTGTTACATGTTTATATCATATATATTTTGTTTATTATACTTAATAATGTTTCTGGCTGGAATCAAATTCTTCATTTTCAAACCTGGAAATGTTTTTGTTTATCCCCCCCCCACTTGATCACACTGAACAGAATCATAGTGAGATCTGAGACTTTCTGATTCACTGAGTCATTTGGTGAAGAATCATAACGGAGCTGAATCGCTATGCTCACATGTCAAACCTGAGAAATTACAAACGTCACTGAAGGTGTGTGAAAGTGCATAAAAGCTTATCATGCAGATACACATGACCACACACGTCCCAGCGACGGTCCCACGCAGTTCGTCTAGTTCATTCTTTATGAAGGTTTGAAGGACCCACATCCAGGATAATCATATTTTACTGTATTTTTTAAAATAAAAGTGTTTCATGTAGGATTTATAGTACAAGAGCACCGATAAAGTCTCAAGCATCAGTTCCCAGTCCATAGTTATAATTTTCTTTGGTCAAATTATGTATTTTGTTGATTTTGATTGTTGTTTTGAAGTGAAAATACCCCATTTTCTACAGGAAACAAACTGAAATTATGGTATATTTCTGCAAATTTTAGTAGACAATTTCTATTTATTTGCTGGAAAAAAACTTAAAGCATAAAATATGAAATGTGGCATAACTTTGCACAAATTTTTCTTGTCCTCAAAATGTTAAATTCAGCAAATTCAGCAAAAAACATTATTAGTCATATATTCTATTTGCTATGAAAATCAACGAAACGTCATGTCAGCAGGGGTGCCCAAACTTTTGCATATGACTGTAAACTGATCTGCCCGTTTTGGATTTACAGTTTTTTTGTGACGTCATGACAAACAAACAAAGCAGGTACATAAACATACTTGTTCAGTTTCAACTGGAATTGCTTGCGGCCAATCAGAACAGGGGTCGTTTGCATATATCAGTCTTGAAGACAAAGTACATAAAACAGAGAAAGGTTGAAAAATCAAATAAACTGCCTGTATTTGTTAAACTGTGATACAGGATCACCACCAGACTGCACCTTATGTCTATTTTATACACTGTTAAAAATAATTGTGGTTTTAAAAATGTTAGTGTTCAGACTGCCTAGAATTCCTTAACTTAAAAAGTTAGAATCTGTGTTTTAGGCCCTGTTAACTTATTATTTGAAGTCCAAATAGCTTAAAAATAGCTTAAAACGTGAAGGCAGCCCAGACAATAACTTTTTAAACTCACATTTTAATTTTTTTTTTTTTAGGAAAAAAATCAGATGGTCCACTTTTTATGCTAAAATAAGGCCCTCCAGCAGCTTTCAGTCTAATCTTTATCTGACTAACTCAGTGTGCTCCATTCAGAAATCACTGGTTGTCATTAATTCCTAATTCTCTTACATGTCAACCAATAAACACGCAGTCTAAGTGCTTGTAAAAGCTTGTTTTACACTGACATGTGAAACAGCCACAGCTGGAAAAGCAGCAAAAGGAACCGGATCCTTTTTCAAGGCATTTTATTGCACAAGAATATGAAAACGAATAAGAAATACAAGAAGTAGAAAAAATAAGACTACGCTACTTTCATTAAATAAGTGAAACGTTAGGCTGTAACACAAGAAAAACAAACATTGCAGGTCATTTAAAGTCCAGACTGATTTAGGTTTAAGTGCATGCTTTCAAAACGATAAGTAACAGTTCCAAAACAGTCTGCCATACGGATCAGGACGCCGGTTTACGTGAATGCGAAGAAAACGTGGGTTTGCGTATTGAATCGGTAAAGGTGAAGACATTCCTTTGTCATTTGGAAAAGGGATGGGGGTCTAGCAGCCGGTGCAGGCGGCGAAAGCACAGATCTCACACACATCCATGGGCACGGCAGCTGCGGAGGAAAACATATGGAAAAACAATCAGACAGAGTCAGCAGAGAATATATATATATATACATTTTTCAGTTTTGACATATCTTAAAAAAGCCTGTTGTCCTTTACATTTTGTGTACATTTCAAGAATGGACCAATAGAAACGGCCCAAAATGACCTGGAAAAAATTCTGGTTCCATTGACTTACATTAAAAGTAAAGTGTGATGTATATGTACACACACACCCACATGTATATGAATTTCTATATGCAAATTTGTTATTAATATTAAGACAGTATTCAGTACTGTATATTATTAGTATTTAGGCAATGCATACTATGCAAATAATTTAATTCTTCAGTCTAAAAACGTATTTCATGTGGTAACAAGCTGTGTACATGATTTTTAGCCTCTATTCCATTCAATCTCTGCCTTTTCCATCTTTTACAGCACTAAAGTTTGGACAATTTGAAGTAATGTTACTCCAGTTGGACTCAACTGGACTAACTGGAGAAGCAGTTACTATACAGTTAATTTTGACATGTTGACCTTCACTTAGAAACTAAGAAAAAAGTTCTTGACTCATAATAGAAGCCAATGGGCAGTTGCCTCAGAACTTTGGGCTCTGAGGTGCTTCTTTAACCTTAGAGTTTAAGGGCTTAATGTTCCTCCCAGCATCGATGCTCACCTAGTCTGGAGAAGACCATGCTGGACCCGCTTTGGTTGCATAGGGGTACAAACTCCTGCGGCAGGGTTGGATTAGCGCAGACAGAGGCATAGCTGGTCGTGGCCAGACGAGGGCTCTTCTGCTGGGTGGTGGAGCTGCTGTCCAACAAACCCTGGAGGACTTTCACTGATTCAGCTGAGAAGAAATATTCACCATCCTGCAGGAGCAAGAGCACAGCGACTGGTTTAGGAGACTAAGCCCCTGAGAAGGCGGCCTATTAACAGCTAAATGGTCTCGCTCTCGGTTGAAGAGAAGGAAGAAATGTTAGTCTTTTCCAGTGGGGATACGACACGGAGGTGTGCAGAGATCATACTGGAACATGCTGGACGGGTCAGTGCGTATAAAATTGTATAAAAACCCATAAAATAAAGTCAGAACTTGCCTGGACTTGGACGGCCTCAGAGGAAAGGACCAGAGTGGCGAAAAGCAAAGCAACAGAGACGACAGCCTTCATGTTGAGGTTGTGAGATAAGTCGTTCCCAGGTGTTCTCCAGGTGCTCTTCAGGTGGTCCTCAGGTGTTTTCACCTCAGTGTTATGCCCTACTTCTCTCCCCGGTGCTCCTTATAAAGGATTCACACTTCAGGCCATGTCCCAGTCCAGCCACTCACATCCGAGAGTCTGTAGTTAATGAATAAACACGCTCAGCTTTACAGCACCATAAAAGTAAATTCATAAAATGTGACTGACCTCATCCAACGTGTTATGTCCACACTTTATTTTCCTTTTTTTATGATCCGTGGTCGGGGCTGCCTGGTGGTATACCGAGGGTTAATTAGTAACCCTAGGAAAAGTGCACAAAGGTGGCTTTGCTGTTTGAGCGAGTGAAGCCTGACATACGTCAAAACAATTGTATGAGTCACGTACGACTGCAGACTGTATTTTTATGATTAACTAAAGGGTTAAGAGGTTTTTACTGAACTCGATACAGGAAACTGCTGAAATAATGGAAACGCTTACAGTGGGAAATATGGATCATACTAAAGAAGCCGTTACAGCAGTTGGTTTTGTGTCATGTATGAAAAGCCCTATTCAAAACAGATGGTAAAGGTTTTTTTCCGGCATGAAGATTTTAGAGACAGTGTTTTCTACAGTCATTGGGAAATTATGCTCCGTTTAGTGTGTTATTTATTCTGAATATCATTTAATCGTTTACATTTGCAGATCAGGAGCATCTATGGTTTTAATCTCAACCAAAAGGTAAAGAGGTTTGTTACTACAAGAAATGGTCAAAATAATGGAAATGCTTGAAAAAATGATACATGTGGTTTAAATGAAATGGTTCCAAACACCTTTTGAGCAATTCATCAAATTCAGTGGCTTCAAGTGTCTCTAACACAGGAATGTCCAAAGTCTGGCCCCAGGGCAAAACACATGGCTTCTGTTGGCAGTTTAACCAGATGGTGGCAGCAGTTTTGCAAAATTACAGAGTAATGTGCTGCACTTTGGGAATGAAGTCAACTAAAGTTTAAAAGTCTTTCTTCTTTGACTAAACCTGCAGCTTAATTTCCTCAATGACATTTAATCAAAGCTACAGCCATAAAGCTCAAACTTAACAAGCAACGATTTTAAGGTGATGGGAAATTGACAGTGGTGGACAGTAACTGAGTATCTGAGTAAATGTAATTGGTTTCTGTACTTTAGTATTTTTGGTGTATCTGTACTGAAGTTTCTCCGTTCTGGGCGACTTTCTCCTTTCACTCCACTACATTTCAGAGTCTAATATCCGACTTTTTCCTCCTACATTTTGAGAAATCTGTCGTTCCTTTTGGTTTCTGTGTGTATAAAAACGTAACATGTCAAAACGAAAGAAGCGCAAAGCCAGAGCACCAATCAGGGCCCAGCGGTCACTTTGTTTAGAGCTGGTTTTGACCTGTTGGTCATACCGACCCAGTGCAGCACGCGGTTCAACGTCAGCGCAGCAGCGTAAAACTTTGGGAGAGTCTGTTCAACATAAATGATGAACTAACCTAACTTTGTGTAAATAGAGCTCAATATAGAAATATGTCCACATATGCAGTCGAGACTGACGCGGCTTTTTTCTGAATTTCTACAAACACCATTTAATTTTATAGTAAATGAGTTTGGGCTGGTTTATGTTTATGAACAGACGCCTACAGATCAACATAGTAAAGGAGCTCATCTGTGATCCTGAGTTTAAAGCCAGTTTTTATTCAACTTAAACTTGGAACTAAGTTGTAAATAAATCTGAAACTGAAACTTTGCTTGTGTGTAAAAAGTGATTTCAGAGCCACTCGGTTCTCCCTGATGGAAACTGTTTACCTTCAGTGTTTTGTGCTTCTGATCATTTTAATAGACGTCAGCGTCACTAATTAATGACGTTCTATTAAAAGACTGGTTTACCAAGAGAGACGCTGGAGGACTTTCACCTGAAATGAGTTCATGAAGCCAGTCTGGTTATAAAAATGATAACAGGACATCAGAGCCAGAATTCCTCTTTTAGTACTTTTACTTTATACTTAAGTACATTTGAAGGGAAATACTTTAGTACTTTTACTCCAGTGGAGGTCTAAAGGGAGGAACTTCTACTTTTACTGGAGGAATATTTTACCTTGGGGGTCTCGACTTTAACTCAGGTACAGGGTTTCTGTACTTCGTCCTCCTCTGTAAACTGAACACTATTTCCCTCGAGGGCCACAGTAAATATATTTGTCTCATATGGAATTAATTTAATATCAATAGATATTACGGAACATATTCATGTTAGTGCAGAGAAACTAAAGCAACTGCAAGCTTCCCGAGTCTCCCAGCACCAACGTCCCATCAGAGCAAATTCAGTCGTTCAGTAAATATTAAGCCTGTAAGGCTGAACAAAATTGTACCTTTTTATGCAGTTTAATCTGCTTTAATCTGATTTCTGAAAGCTGTTACTGCATTTATTTATTGTGTAATGAACATCATCTAACAAAAACCCAAAATACACGTTTAGTCAGTTTTCCTGTTTGTCATGCAGCGTTGTGCAGTTTCTACCAGGCTGTTAATGAAAGTGCTTTAACTTTCTCCTTTATTTGTTGGTTCAATGGGCTGTTGATGAGGGACAAGAATAGCCTGAAGGGCGTTACAAAAAAATGTGTTCAAAGATAATTGGAGTCTGACAGAGAGACCTGGTCTCCCCGTGGGAGAAACAAGTGGCTCAGAAAGCAAAAGGAATTATCACTCAGTGTGATCACGTTTTGTCCAATGGATTTACGGTAATACGGTCAGGTGGGCGTTATATTACGCCCTTCACTAGAACAAATCGCCATTCCAAGTCTTTTATTCCTTCTGCTATCAAGCTATTAAATGTGGATAACAGTCTTTTTAAATGATTGTTACATATTTTTTATTGTTAAAGTATGTGTGTGTGTGTGTGTGTGTGTGTGTGTGTGTGTGTGTGTGTGTGTGTGTAGTCGTGAGTATGGACGAGAAGGCTGCAAATGAACTGCCCTGGGACTAATAAAGTACTGTGACCTGTGACCTGTGACCTGTTTAGGAATCATTAGTATTTCTTATTTCAAGTAAACACTTGAGCAGGTTTGTACTCAATGCATTAGACATGCCATGTTATTACTCTTATATAACAGTTTGATTATTTGTCCTGTCCAGTCGGCTCTTAGCAATCCAACCATATAAGAAGCTGTTTGCATCTTTTATGCAGTGATAGGAAACACGGCAGCGCCGCTGAAAAGGCTCCAGTTCTATAAAACGTATAGAATTTTGAAAGCTTAGCATTTCGAATCATTTGTGAATGATATTTCAGCCCTTAGGTATTTTCACGTTGGTATGATCTGGTAGTTTGGACAGTCCTCCAATAATCTCTTACGAGGGTCACCGGCAAATTACACTTTGTTTATGCTGACACTGCACCTGGTTTAGAGTACATCCATCCATTTTCTAAGCCGCTTCTCCGTCAGGGTCGCGGGGGGGGGCTGGAGCCTATCCCAGCAGTCATCAGGCGGAAGGCAGGATACACCCTGGACAGGTCGGCAGTCCATCGCAGGGCAGACAGACAGACACTCACAGTCACTCACACCCAGGGGCAATTCAGCACGTCCAATTGGCCTGACTGCATGTCTTTGGACTGTGGGAGGAAACCGGAGAACCCAGAGGAAACCCACGCAGACACAGGGAGAACATGCAAACTCCACACAGAGAGGACCCCGGTCACCCGGCCAGGGAATCGAACCCAGGCCCTCCTTGCTGTGAGGCAACAGCGCCACCCACCACACCACCGTGCCGCCCTGGTTTAGAGTCATTTATCAAAATCCATGTCAACCTGTCACTCATGTGACGAGATCTCAGAGACGTTGCTTCTACAGTCATTCACAAGCTGTCAGACTGAAATGCGCATCATTCATAAAAGCCCCTTTTTAAATTAGTTTAAAATTTGTGCACAGTAGCCGGCCTGGTTAATGACGCTAATCTTAATGGGTTAAGATGTTGTGGTTAAGATGCTCGTAAACTCATCCAGGGTGGTGTCGTGAGAAATGCTTCATTCTAGAGCAGCTTAATTATGCAGAACCGTTCACAGGGTGAGTGAATCAGTTGTCTGAAGTCTTTAATGCCTCCCAAGAGAGATTACGTCAGATGGCTATGAATACCTGCCTGCTGCCTGACACTGAAAAACTGGTGCACATTCAGGGAGTCCAGAGTCCAGAGCTCAACATCACCGAATGTGATTTGAACCAACTCCTAAGACTGAACTTTGGAGCTGTGGGAAAATATCCCTGCAGATCTCTAAAAAACTTCAATGCAGAGCTTAAAAAAACTAAAGCAAGACTTACAAAACAAATGGGTGTTGTAAAAAAAGACAGAAGGTAGAAAAAAAATACTGGAAAAAAAAAATTATATATATTATATATATATATATATTTTTGTAAATGTCTGTTAAATGTGTATTTTCTGCTTTTTCCCAACACTGAAAACAATAATAACTTAGACTTAACAGCTGGAAATTGACTAGAAATTGATTTTTACAAAGTACTGTATGAAATCCTCAAGGCGCATTCAGGATCACTGCCTGTTTTGAACAGTCAATAAAACATCAGTGTTTGAATTGTAGACATCGAGACTTTTAGTCTGTATCACCATCGTGAAGCACTATGAAGTGGTAAGTCAGTCTGTGTTGCACCACTCTCTCAAAATCAAGACCTTTAAATGACTCTGTTCACATCTCGCCATTGAATTATGCAGAAATGTAGAAAAAAAAACAGAATTTCCAACAATAAAAGTCTCCCTCAACACATTTTACAGACGGATGGTGGAAATGACTACGTCATCTCAAGCATTGAAACTGCCCTGGTAAGCCATGGACACGTCCACCGCTCAGACATCAACAAATCACTCCGTGATCACTCGCGCCCTGTGGGCAGAGGGCACTCATCACACTGATTCAGGCAGCACTGCTGTGCCTGATACTCACTTCCATCACGCTCCCACATCAGTGTTACTGCTTCAGTGATTGTAAACCCACAGCGCACCTACATGGAAGGTGTTTCTAATAAAATGGCCAGTAACTGCATGTAGGATATGGTATAGTAATTTCTCTTTTTTTTGCATCTTTTACATTATTTTTTATGCTTCAAGTTTAACAGTGTGATCCTGGGTGATTTTCGGCCTGGCATTTTAAACATAAAGACTCTTTTGTATGTCGCTGTCGTTGGAACAAAACCTCGTATCTCCAAACTGGTGACTTTACAGGAGAAGGAAAAGACCTGCTTTACTTTTAATGTAAGTCAATGGAACCGGACGTCTTTCCAAGTCATTTTGGGATGTTTGTTTTAGGTCATTCATCATGAAATTTACACACAGTCTAAAGAGCAAAAGGCTTTTTCAAATTATGTCAAAAACTGAAAAACGTCAAAAATGGAGATACAAGGTATCGTCGGACAACAGTGATATGCAGGGGTTATAGAGTGCTCCCTATGACACCTTAAAGTCTAGGACTCCAATTCCCAGAACTCCTTGCTGCATCACATGACTTTGGACTCTGACCAGTCCGCCTATCGGTGCTCCTCATCTCCAGAGCTTTGGTTACTCTCACCCCTGTTCCTTATTTCCTTTGTTGGTCAGTCTAGTATTTAAGCCTGGGGCTTTAGGTTAGGCTGTATATATTAGGACAGGTTATTATGAGAAGTGTCGTCTCCTTGTTGAGCAGGCCGAGTTTAAATCTCTGTTTTTTTACTGTCTGTGATTTTGGGTCAACCCTTTGATGTTAAACTTCATAACTCAAGCCTCATCTGCGATAAGGGACACTTGTCTTTACATGAATGCTTTATTTACTGATTAAGCAACCTTAACACCCACCTGGGACAACAGCCAACAACACAATAACAACCATCTGGGATAGCAAAGCAATGGCCTAGTGACATCTTAGCAACCACCTGGGACACTATAGCAGTGGCTTTATCAAGCACTTTAGGGTTTACAGTCCCGGGTGGAGCTCCTGTGTTTCCCATTGAGCTACACAACTGTGACAGTAGGCCTACAACTGAAATACACACACACACACACACACACACACACACACACACACACACACACACACACACACACACACACACACACACACACACACACATTTTCTAAGCTGCTTCTGCCTCAGGGTCGCGGGGGGTGCTGGAGCCTATCCCACCAGTCATTGGGTGGAAGGCTAATAAGAAATAATAACAATAATAATAATATATTAATAATAATAATAATAATAATAATAAAGCCACTTTATAGGTGGGTTACAGTAGTATCTCATAAACAGGGAGAAATGTCAACTGGGTGAGGAAAAAAAGTAAACGGTGAGCCTGGCAAACCCTAATGAAATTTGAAATACAACTCCATGTCCAAAAAAGTTGGGACACTATGAAAAATGAAAATCTAAAGAAAATGCAACGATGTGCAGATCATTTAAACCCTGTATTTCACTGACAATGTTTCAAGGACAACAAATCAAATGTTTAACCTGAGAAAGTTTATTGCTTTGTGAAAAATATTTGAGTTTGATGCCAGAAACATGTTCCAGAAAGGTTGGGACCGGGGTGACGAAAGGCTGGCAAAATTGTGTAATGCTAAAAAAAACCACCTGGTAGTTAATAGGCAACGGGTCAGTGACATGATTGGGTATAAAGAGCGTCTCGGAGAGACGGAGTCTTTCAGAACTTTCATGCGAGAATGCAAAACATTTCACTTCCGAAGCTACAGCAGCGTTTCCTCAGTTCCCAAACGCTTACAGAGTGCTGCTGAAGGAAAAGACGCTGAAGCACGGTGGTAAACACGCCCCCGTCCCAACTATTTTGGAACACGTTGTTGGCTCTAAATTCAAAATTGGCATATATTAAAAAGAAAAAAAACTAAAATTTCAGTTTCAACATTGGATATGCTGTCTTTGTACTATTTCCAGTGAAATATAGGCTGGAGATGATTGGCACATCGCTGAATTTTGTTTACATTTTCCACAGTGTCCCAGCTTATTTTGGAAATGGGGTTTTAAATATCTGTTTTAAAATATCAATAATCCGCTGTGTTTGCTTTCCAGTTGAAAGCCCATTATGCATTGTTGTTTGACTGTAGGCAGGGATGAAACACAGCCCTCATAATAAACTCAATGCACTGTCATTTATAGAATCTTAAAGATAGGCACTGCTGATTGCATCATAGATAATGACCTTAAAACCAGCTCATCTCATTGTCCTGTCGGAGTGGACATGCGAGGCGACTGTATGGCCAGTTTCACAACATCTCCTTCCCACTTTCCAGCACAAAGCGTAATTTACGCCTGTAAAAAAAAAATCCCAGTTTAATTTTTAATCTCTATCAGTTGACGTTCATTTCATTACAGCTTGTAATCCATCCAGATGACAAACAGCATCTCCTTATACAAACAGCATCACCCACAGTGTCTTTGTATGAAGGAACACTTTCGGTTTAAGTGCTACACCCAGGAATTACCTGCGGAATGTTTGAACCGTTCAAAGTGCATCACGCATTTAATCTGTCCTGCTTTTAGTGTTCAGATTTAGACTCAGCATTTTGACCATTTGAATTTTACATGCTTATGCATGCCAACAACATCGAATAATAAAACAAAACAAATGTTTTGCCGATGTTGGGATATGCCATAAGAAACATCTGGATGAGGAATATAAATTCCGAGTTGAGCTAAATTGAATTTATTGATGTTAGATGGTGATACAGAGGCTTGAATGTTCTCTCTGATTTCATTCATTTCTAATATGATAATTCATTCTTTCTGAGGCATAAACAGAAAAGCATTGCTTTACATGAATCAGCTTCATTTTCATGCTTTCACAGACAAACAGGCCGTGTTTCTGTTGTGTGGTGGAAGCTATTTGTGTTCATGTGCAGTGAAAATCCTTCTAAGGGTCAAATTGATTGGCGCTGGAAATTTTCATATAGACCACTAAAATGACCTCACCTGCACTGGACATCTCGCTGTTGTCAGAACAAAACCTTGTATCTCTATTTTTGTCGTTTTTCAGTGTTTTGACATATTTTGAAAACGTCTGTTTCTCATTACATAGTGTGTAAATTTCATGGTGAACAGACCAAAATAAACGACCCAGAATGACTTGGAAAAACTTCTGGTTCCATTGACTTACATTAAAAGTAAAGTAGGTTTTTTCCTCCTCCTGTAAAGTTACTATTCCGACAACAGCGATCTGTGTCATTTAAATGTTTGAGAATAGTTTAGTAGTATTTGGTACAATCAAAAAGAAACTCGCCTTCCTCAGATGAGGCGCAGACATCTTCAGAGCCTCAGTCTCTCTGGGGGTGTGATTGTTAGCGCACATGGTTTTGTCCACTAGGGAATTGCAAGCTCATCAATATCTTGCATTCAGATCATACTAATGTGCTGCTGTGAGAATAGTCTATTTCCACTTGGGAACAAGTTTCCACATGTTGTTCAGTGACTGTCAGTACCTGCGTTTGATGCAGATGTGATATGCGGTTAACAAGCATCGCATACATTCCTCTGAAATTGACTGATCCACAGCTGTGAGAGACTCTCTGGGTGATAAAGACCAGTTCTGTTGATTTGTAGAGGAAAGCTGTCCATTCAGACCATAACTTTCCCTCGTTTTCTAATACAGGATAAGATTTTGGCCCAGAATGCATTTTTAAACATACATACACTACATTTCCAAAAGTCTTCAGTCCAAATCGTTTAAATTCAGTTCAAACTTGCTGCTGTTTTTAATTGGCTGAGCTGTTTTAGTGCAAAGCCAGTTTTGATTGGAATCCCATGCGCCCAGTGTTCCCAAAAAAAATCATCAAAAATTTTACTCAAATGTATTGTTTATTTTTTATTAAGCATAATACTTAATAAAGTATTTATTTATTTATTATTTAGTATTTATTATTTATAATAAGTACTTTCAAAATCCTTTTCATGTGTAGTGCACTGCTGTTCGTGTAATGATGTGTTCACTGATGCAAAGAACAGTTTAATCACGCAAAGGGTTCTTTGAGTGTTCACAGTTGTATTTAGAACCATTTTCTTTACTAAAGAACGCTTGAAGAACCATTCTTTTTAAGAGTGCGGTTATTTTTGTACCGTAGATTAAGTTTTTTAGTTGAAAGAGTGGAAAAAAAAGAAAAATTCCTGTACAGCCATACGCTGCTAACCTGCTGTCATTAAAGGGCTTCAGTACTGTTACCATTAATCAGTGCTGTGGCCTTAAACTAGCTGAAAAATGCAGACGGACTTGTTTAGGACTTGAAGATTAGGTCTATTGGCTTGAACGTCAAGAAGTGAGGCTTACTCGCGTTACTTGCAATTTAGTGACTTTTTCCCACCTTTTGTACGTAAATACATACATACATACCATGTAAGGTAGAGTCAGGGAGTTTTAAAATAAATTCATGTCCATTTTATGAAGATTAGCTACCTTAAAAGAACTGATACTCTTTTCAGAGGTAAAGGTGCTAGACTGTCTCTGGGTCAGTTCCCCTCTCATCACTGGGGTGGTTCCCTCAAGGCTCCGTCTCAGTGCCTTTAGTCAGGGAACATAACTGAACCATAATCCACTGAGATGATCTGTTCTAAGCTGGACTGACTCCACACACCCCGCCCCGCCTCGCCTCCAGGCTTTTACTCTACTGCTCTGTTTTAAAACATTCGGCTATGAAAAGGAACAAATACCAACTTTTCACCTGGAGGAACTGATTTAAGCTCCACAATCAGACCTTAAACCCACTGCTGGAGCTTTGAGGGAACATCTACACTATTTGTACCTGGATGAACAAAAATGGACCTGAACAGAACCTTCATTTCTAAATGTGTGTTGAAGATTTTTTCTTTTCTTTGTGTCTACAATCGCACACTTTTAAAAGGTTCCTCAGTGGTTCTTGGCTTGGCCTGGAGAACCTGATTTAAGCTCCACAATCAGACCTTAAACCCACTGCTGGAGCTTTGAGGGAACGCTTACATTGTTTGTACCTTGATGAATGAATCACAGCATAGTATGTTTATTTCTAACCGTGTAAATTAAATCCTTTTTTTGAGGTGCACACAGTCATAAATGCATGCATGTAAATTTACTACATCTCAAAGATAAGATTCTCCTCTTTTACAGTGTTTACCTGAGTGACACATCTAATTACGCTGATAAGTATTCTCTGTACGGCTGATATGACCTCACATGTGAAGATGAGTCGTTTAAAACTTTATTAGGAAATGCTGTGGTTACAGCAAAGCATGTCTATAAAGCGGAATAGAGTGGTGGAGAAAAACGTTCCAGCTCTTCTACTGTAGCACAAATTTCCTGCCTGTGACTTTTAAATCAAATTCTCCCAGCTTTCACCACACAAATGGAAAATAAATGCTTTTCCACAAAAGGTTCTTTTGTGTTCTATAAAAATGCTTCATGCTGCTCTCAAGTAGTCCTTGTAGCAAAAGCAATGGGCAAATAAAAGAGCATTTCAGGGAAAGACCAAGCACGTCTGACTTTGATTTCCTTTCACTTGAATGTTTTCCGTGTAGCTGTCAACTGTAAACAAATGGCACATAAAACCGAAATGAATAAGTCTTGAGTCTCAATAAAATTAGAATGTATTAGACAGTATTAATTTAGCACGATGCTGCTGCTGCTGCTGCATCTAGTCAAGCTAATCTAATTGGCCACTGTTGCACCTGGTTTTCCTTTTCTGTTTTGTCTGTTTGCTATCTGGTGTGTTCCAGAGGAGGGAGTTGGGGGCAGTCTGGATAGGCTGGACAGGATTATAGGTTTGCTTTATGGGCATTGGAGTATAGAGACCACCCCCTCATTAATTAAGATATACAGATATACAAGATGTACAAAATTAAGATATACAGTCATTCAAAACAAAAGGACTTGTGCCTGAAGTCAAAGCCCGAAATTTCAACTCTGAATTTAATAGAACGAAAGGCTTACATTTCTTCTGAATCCTGTGGTCATAATAATGTTTATACATTCATGACGTGATAAATGGCACAAATAACGTCTTATAATTCCTGGCATAAGCTTTTCAAACTTCTAAGTCGCTATAGTTACACGCATCGTACTTTAAGAAGCATTCGTATGGAATTTTACAGTGTGAGGTTTCAACACATTATAATATCTGTTCATAAGAGCATCATAAAACTCCCCCCTCTTGAACACGCAATAGTCCCAAGCCCCACCCCCCCTTCATTTATTTATTTATTTAATTTACATTAATGTTTCTGATTTCTCATTTCTCTATTTTCCTTTCATATTATTTTATTTGCATATTGATTCACGATTATAAGGCTGCACTTTGTAATTGTTGCTTTAGTACTTTTGTTTTTTTTAATGTTTTTTTTGTATTCGTGTTGTAAGACCTGTAAAAAGCAATAAAAAAATAAAAATAAAATAAAAAATAAGGGCATCATGAAGACAGCACATTACAACACACCACGACAAAGTTCTGGTATGTTTCTCTCAGCTTTCTCTCAAAATGTTAAAATGATGTATTGCTGATGTACCACTGGTTACATCAATCATTAAGCTGTGGGCTCTGTGTTACCAGTTAGACGTAATGATCTCACTTCATATGAAGCCAATTAAGAGCACTTCGCATGCTCTGCTGGGTTTTCTGCACTGAAATGAAATTTCTCTAACATTCAAAAGGCTTTTAGAAAATTCCCATCACACAAAGCCTGTAATGGCCTGAGATAGAGCTGTAAGTCTTATATTTAGAGTATAGTGTAGGACATTAGTGTCTAGAATGTGCTCATAAGCAGAAATGATGTTATTGAACCTCTTGCCTTATAAAATGCTATGCATGTAACGATAACTACTTTTGTGCAATTATACAACCTTATGACAGGTCTTATAAACTATTATATATTATATACACCTCAAAGCATTATGAATACAGGAAGTTACAGAATATCTATATCCATAGTTTTTATGCCTTCTGTAGTAGACCTGAACGACAACTGTTCTTTAATGCTTTAACCTCTTAAAATCTTATTACACGCAACATATAATTCAGTAACTACAGAGACTCCAGTGCAAATGGGTGTGACTATTTCTAGGTTACTGGAGAGGGTAATAAACGTTGGGCCCTGTCCTTTTAAGGGTTAACAGTTTTTCAAATGTTTAAATCTTACAGCATCTTGGTTGGTGCTGCAGTCAGGAGGGTGAGTGTAAATAATCTACATTAGAGAGCTCCTCTGGCGTTCTCCAGGCATAATCCTCTCTGCTCTGTGAATGGGCTGAGTGAGGACTCACCAGGTTATAACATGTTCTCCCCAATGACCTACAGCCATGCTTTACACTCACCATTCACTTTACAGTGCCACCGGTTTCTGGCACTTTCTGAGTGTCTCCTCGCCATAAGTGGCACAATCGTGGAGCTGCAAAGGCAATTTGTTAAGACGTGATGCTTGTGGGTATGTTTCGTTTTCCAACTGAATTTACACACATTATATTTCCAAACGTTTTCACTCCCCCATCCAAAGCACTGAATTCAGGTGTTCCAGTCACTTCCATGGCCACAGGTGTATAAAGCCGAGCCCCTCGGCCTGCAGACTGCTTCTACAGACATTAGTGAAAGAATGGGTCGCTCTCAGGAGCTCAGTGAATTCCAGCGTGGTCCCGTGATTGGACGCCACCTGTGCAACAAGTCCAGTCGTGAAATTTCCTCACTACTACCAGACTCGTCCATCGGATTTCCAGATGGAGAAGCGTGATTGGTCACTCCAGAGAACACGTCTCCGCTGCTCTAGAGTCCAGTGGCGGCGCTTTACACCACTGCATTCCACGCTTTGCATTGCGCTTGGTGATGTGAGGCTTGGATGCAGCTGCTCGGTCATGGAAACCCATTCCATGAAGCTCTCTACGCTGTTCTTGAGCTGATCTGAAGGCCACATGAAGTTTGGAGGTCTGTAGTGATCGACTCTGCAGAAAGTCGGTGACCTCTGCGCACTATGCCCCTCAGCATCCGCTGACCGCTCTGTGATTTTACGTGGCCGACCACTTCGTGGCTGAGCTGCTGTCGTTCCCAATCACTTCCCCTTTGTTATAATCCCACTGACAGTGGACTGTGGAATATTTAGTAGTGAGGAAATTTCACGACTGGACTTGCTGCACAGGTTCATTTTCTTCATGTCAAGTTTTTTCCCATTTTAAGCAACAAGACTAATTCACCAACCACTCATCAGTACTATTTTCTGTGTTTTTATAACGTTTTATAATCTTTATAGCACCATTTTCGAGACCCACCCCACACGACCCGACCACATAGGGACGTCCAAGGGGGTCGTGACTGCCAGGCTGAGGACCCCGCCTGTAAATGATGATTTCATTTCAATATATTTAGTTTTTAATGATCTAAATGACTGTCGTTAGATTAAATATATCATAATGGTATCATTAAGTGTGTTCTATTTAAACTCTCTAAGCAGCAAAATAATAGTCTTTACTAATATATATTAGATTAACGACCTGGATAATAAGGAAGGGCAAGGGAAATCAACCAACCATATTCATATAGTTCCAATGGGTGGGACAGTTTCTGTGACAAAAAAGTCCCTCTAAGCCTTCTGGAAGTCTGAGATACGTCACTGATTACAAGTACAAGTGGTTGTCCAATCAGGTTTCAGTCAAAAATGTGCATGTGTGCCAACGTTAGCTTAATGCTGACGTACCATTAGAAATCCCATTGGGGTGCTAGTAGAAATTAGTGTGGTAGTTATTTTTTTTTGGTTTGTTTTTTGACTGAACTCTGAAGTTTAGGGTCTAAAATAAAGGCCGAGCTCTAAAGGTGATGGTTGACCACTGGGTTATGTAATCAAGCCCCCCTCCATGTGACCCTACGCCAGTATATTGCGTAATCGATTGCTTCGTGCACCCTATGTTATATATGACTCTGTAAGTATGCAGATGTCGGCATAAAGACGGAAGGGGTGAAACGTCCGTGCCACTCCTGGCTGTTACAGCCTGATGATGTAATGCTCTGTAATTCATCACAGCCAAGCCTCTTCAGCCTGACCTTTTCAGTATGAACGTGACTGTAAACACACTCAGACACCCGGCTGGGGAGTGTGCATGTGTGTCTAAGATAAAAGATCCACCTCATCTTAGTCAACACACATCAAGCGTAGGCTCTATCTGAGAAAACAAGGTGTGACAACTCAGCTCTCATTAGAGTCAAAGGTCAGAGGATCTGCTCATTTGGTGGACGTGTCCCTCCCAGCCTACGAACAGCTTCAGTGAAGACAAACTAATGTTCAAAAGCTTGGAGTCACTTTTTAAATAATATAACCAGTAGCATTTAATAATATTTAGTATAATTAAAAACTGTAACAAATGTATTAAATATTATTATTATTTTACATTTTAAATGTTGGGAGCTGTAGGAATAATTAAGAAAGCTGTGTAACCTTAAAAAATAAGGTTATAATCAAATTGATATCCAGAACACATTCACGATAAAAATCCATCCATCCATCCATTTTCCAAGCAGCTTCTCCATCAGGGTCGCGGGGGGGTGCTGGAGCCTATCCCAGCAGTCTTCGGGCGGAAGGCAGGATACACCCTGGATGGGTCGCCAGTCCATCGCAGGGCAGACAGACAGACAGACAGTCACTCACACCCAGGGGCAATATAGCATGTCCAATTGGCCTGACTGCATGTCTTTGGACTGTGGGAGGAAACCGGAGAACCCGGAGGAACCCACGCAGACACGGGGAGAACATGCACTCCACACAGAGAGGACCCCGGTAACCCGGCCGGGTAATCGAACCCAGGCCCTCCTCGCTGTGAGGCGACAGTGCTACCCACCATGCCACCGTGCCGCCCATGATAAAAATGAATATTCATATTTCAAAATTGGTCTCTAGACAAAGGTTGTCAAGCAACGTCAGGAAATATGTAAATATAGTAAACTGTTTAGTATTCAGTCACTTCATGTTTCGTAAATTGGTCCAAAATTATTTGTTATCATCTAAAACTGCAGCTTCTTATGTTATAGTATTTGTATACGCAGGCAAACGTACCAGAACCTTTAATACCAGAAAACTGAACCCGGGCTTCATATATTTACGCTAATCGAGGGCTGGAGGTCAGGGAACTGGCCCTGTGACTGGAAGGTCGCCGGTTCGATCCCCAGTGCCGACAGTCCATGACTGAGGTATCCTTGAGGTATCCCAATTGCTCCCCGGGTGCCGTGGATAGGGCTGCCCACCGCTCCGGGCAAGTGTGCTCACTCCCTAGTGTGTGTGTCTATTCACTAGTGTGTATGTGGTGTTTCACTTCACGGATGGGTTAAATGCGGAGGTGGAATTTCCCCGTTTGTGGGATTAATAAAGTATCACTTAACTTAATGTCTTGTTATGATAGTCTTTGGTTTTCATGAACTTATCTCCCATTGATACGCCTGAGACGTGCTTCTTACAGTAGCCACTGGTTTTTATAAGGCTATTTGTTTTTGGTTACTCTGATTAAGAGTAATCAATAACAGTAACTAATAGTTACAGACTGTGACTAACACCTTCACTCTGTTATTAGTCAGTGACAGATCAGGTTTTCATAGACCTGTGTCTCAGTTGTTACTCTGACAGGTTTCTAATAGAAGTCAGTAACAGTAACACTGTAACTCTGCTTCGTAACAGTGACTGGCTTTTGCCGACATACACTGTATTTCCAAATTCAGGTGTTCCAGTCACTTCCGTGGCCACAGGTGTATAAAGCCGAGCCCCTCGGCCTGCAGACTGCTTCTACAGACATTAGTGAAAGAATGGGTCGCTCTCAGGAGCTCAGAGAATTCCAGCGTGGTGCCGTGATCGGACGCCACCTGTGCAGCAAGTCCAGTCGTGAAATTTCCTCACTACTAAATATTCCACAGTCCACTGTCAGTGGGATTATAACAAAGTGGAAGCGATTGGGAACGACAGCAACTCAGCCACGAAGTGGTCGGCCACGTAAAATGACAGCGGGGTCAGGGGATGCTGAGGTCACCAACTCAGAGGCCGAGCAGCAAGACAGCCAGTTTTCATTCACTTCCCTAAAGACCTTCATCTTAAGATGCCTTCCTGCAGAGCAACGACGTCTGGCAGTTCATATTCCAGTCTTTTAAAACATTGAGCCCAAACACGGGTTCAATCATCATGAGTTCCGTCCAAAGGTTCACAATAATGCATTTAGGAATCTGGAGAAGCTTTTCTCTTGATTTTGAGTATCATAGTGAACACATTCGCTTGTTCACTATCATTTCCATGTAAGGATGCACATGGATATCTAGGCCAGTGTGGTTGGCCAACCGTGTAGTAGGTGTTAAAATGGCACAGAACTCATATAAACTCAACTGGCTGCCAGTAATGTTATGAAAAATACGTAGTAAAGACTTCATGGCTTATCAGACTTTCTATGGTTTGTTTATGGACAGTAGTTGTGTGCTGTGATAAGACATGGCCTTGGTGACCGTGGGGTGTGGCTACATGAGGCAGGAGCATGCTCAGGGCTTCCGGAATTGCGGGAGTGAGCGGGAGTTTGACCCACCACTGCTCAAAGAACTGGGGTGACACCCCACCACCTTCTCTCTAAAGTGCACAAAGCCCTGATACATAAACAGAAAGCAGTCTATAGTTTGGTCCATTTTGATGTGTGACCACTCCATGTGTTGTCAGGTCTACGCTGAAGATTTGAATGGTGGTCCGGCAAAGATCGCAGGTCTCGGGCCACCGCTGAGCGGACCCCGCTTCAGGATGCTGCAATATAATTGTCTACAGAGCGGCGCTAGTAGCTGTTAATGAAGTGATGCTCTTTTATTAGAGGGGCTCATTTCAGAGGAAGATCTCAACCACTGCCCTGTAGCTCAGGAACAAGGGGCAACACTCGAAAAACAAGGGGTAGGGGTGAAAGGAAGAAATGGCACTGGGCCCATGTTAGTGCTCTAATGTAGACCAGTGGTTTGTGTGTTATTAACAAACTCTAAACCCTAAATTTCAACTTTTTGAAATAATGCTTACATTTTTTTTTGTATTTTGCATTAAAAAAAAATATTTCTTTTAAGGCACAACTGAAAGATTTAGATTCGTCATGATTCAATAAAAAAAATAAAGTTTTATTGTTGTTTTTGTGAACTATCTATTGAAGTTTTATTGCCTTCAAGATACCTTGAAGACCGTTGTGACCATCGTGTCTGAAGGCCTCTCAACAGATCCAGCCCAGCATCAACAGCAAATGTTGAGTATGAATCCATTTCATGACTTTCTATGATATTTTTCCCATGAAACCTGAGCCCCACTGCGGCGTTATTCTCAACGCATCACTGTAAGCAGACGATGTCCGGGGCCATCGAGGCTATGAGGGTATGAGAGACATGTTGTTGACGCACTTTATTTTAGTTCCCCCTGTTACTCGCTTGATATATGGGTGGGATATTTTTTATCATCCACTGTCGTGTCACACCGACTTCGTTTCGAAGTCTTGCTCAGGCTGTAAAGGAAGTAAATCACGGCTGTCAAAAGGGTTTAAACCACCAGATAACACTAGTGCGCACCATGTGCATGCTGCACGTAGAGCGTGAGTTAGACTTGACAAGTAAACGGCATCATGACTTCTGCAATTGAACTGCTCAGTGACGTCTGGAATCAGCAACTGAGGAAAGTCAAACAGCTGTAAGAAAGCTGTAAATCCATCCACATCAGCTCAGACTGGCCTCCACCGTCACAGATGATGCCACTCACATTCATATTGTACGGTGAAATCTATCCACATTTATTTTCATTACTACAGATGCTTTCTGATGTTTACATTGTTACACACTTTAAAAAAAAGGTTCCTTGGGGTGGAAGAAAGAACATCAAAGAACCTTCTTTAAGCCTTTGGGGCCTGAGGGCCTTTTCTCGATGTTTGCATATCTTTTTAAGTTAGACTATGACATGATACCCATCTTCTCTTAATAGTTTGCTATCAGAATTCCAGCTTCACCTTAAATGGGACAGCAGTTATAGCTATCTGCTTTCAGTCACAGCACCAGCTGGAATTCCCTACAGGACACACTAAACCTCGGCTCACTGGCGTCACTCAGTCATTTTTAACTTTTAATATCAAACCACCTTCAGACAGCCTGCACCTGTTTTACTTAATCTTATTTATTCGTAACTTTTATTTTTGTGTCAGTTCTCCTTAGTTATTTATCTCTTTTTATTTATTTATTTATTTCCTCTCATTTTATTTTTAAGTTTTTTTATCATTACTTTTTTTAAAATTTGTGATATTGTATTATTACCTTACTAATTTCTTATCTATTTTTGATCTTAATTTCTCACCATTTAAATCTCAAGTTCTATTTTTATCTACTTTTATCTTTTATTCACTGTTATTTTAAATTTTCTTTTAATTTAAAATGATTAAATGTAGTTATTCTTTTCTTTGTCATGTCAATCCCTGTTTTTGTAAATGCTCGGCTACATTGAAAATGAGGGTTGCCCTCAATGTACTTCCGAGTCAAAATAAAGGTTGATTGACTGATTGAAGGTGGAACGGAAAACAGCACTTACAGCACTTATACTAATTAAAAGCACTTAAACTAATTAAAATAACTAAGTGAACAGTGCCACACGCTATCCGCTGTTTTGCTGTATTATCTGGACACTGAACCAGCTGATAAATCCTAACATTAAGAACAGAAAATGTGTTTGTTATGGAAAGATACCGCTGTCATTTCTGAGTACATGGTTGAAAAATGAATTCAAGGTAAAATCACGATGACTGAGCAGATTTGAAAGTCATTTAATCCTGGAGGAAAGTAAAGTTGTATTTCTGATGTTTTGCTGTTCTCGTCATCTTGATTAATGACTTATTCATTTGAATATTTAACCTTGTACTGTATGTATTACATGTTAGTGATATCAGCAGAAAACAATGACGTTTAAAAGCAGAAATGAAAAAACTTCATGCACAGCATATAAATATGCATATGCACTTCACATGCGTTCGTGCAAAAGTTTAGGCACCCCTGGTCAAATTTTGTTTGGTTTGTTGGGTGAAAATAAATGCACACATCCCCACTTTCATTTGGATAAGTTTGATATATTGTGGGGAAAACACAAACCGTGGCCTGTGCAAACGTTATGGCACACTTTATGTTTAATATAAATGTGTGGAACCTGTTCACCTAATTAGCATATGACAAACCTGGGGTTCTATTACAAAAACCTCCCATCTTGTTGTCTTAAGTCAAGATCTGACAGGTCAAGAATTTTTTTTAAATAAATTCATATAACAGAAGCATATCTTAATTGTTATCTTAATGTAGGAATCTTACAGCATCTGATCTGATCTTAAGATAGGAAATCTTAACTTACTCAAAGTCGACAATCAACTGTCATTTCTGTTACCTATCAACCGATCCATACTTGCACAGCTGAAAAATACATAATCAAAGGAATCAGGTTAGTTAGACACACAGCTATAGCTACTATAGGTCAAGGTCAAACAAAACTAGGGTGTGATGAACTTGAAGTTAAGAATGTTGTGTCAGCACTTTGTGCTGTTTATCACAGCCTCGCTCTCAGTTTCAGTCTCCGTTTCCCAAACGCTTTAGCTGAGCGAGCCGATGTTACTCCTCCTAATAAACAGACACATGTTCAGCTCCTCATTATTCACCACCATCACTCATTCATCATCAACATTAACACAGGAAGGTGATCAGAGGGGCGGTGGAGTTCGAGTCGGCAGCGTCTGAGATGTTTAAACGCAGAGTTAGAAAAGAAAAACATCTCCCAGTGAAAGCCGCGTTTTACAGTAGAAATAAACGGAGCTCATTATGCTGGTAGTGAAAGTCAGGACCCTGTTGGGGTTCATCCTAAAGTTAGGACAGGATTTAGGAGGTTTAGGCTAGTTAGGATGTTTGTGTGGTGCTGTTTTCAAATCTGGAGTTAATGATGAGAGGAACTGTTATTCTGGAATAGCTACTGTCCCAAATTCAGTACTACTGAAGTCGTCATGGAGACGAAACAGACAAAATAAGAGTTCAGAATTAAAAAAGTTTCTGTAAAAAGCATAATTTTTTTTTTTTTGTACAAGAATCTTGTTCGTGAATTGTTCCAGGGATTTTCCTGCTTGCACCATAACCAGCAAACTGATTTGCTGTTTTTATCGAAGAGCAGGACTTTCCCCATAAACAGACAGCGTTTTGAGGGTTACGAGCTTCTCATTCATTTTCCAAACAGTGACCTGTCTCCTCCTTTATAACGTCACTAAGCTGGAACAGAAAAACAAACAGAAGCACGTCACCTAGCCTTGTGCACTACCACACAGGCCCAGGAGGGGGGGGAGCTTGTGACAGCCATGTAAAACCAGCCATTCATGCTTCGCTCCAAGACATGAAAATATAATTGAAAACGAGACAGTTGGAGCTAGAAATGAAGAGGAATTGTACAAGAAGCTGAACAAGAGCACCAGTGATCGGATTTAAGAAAATTTTTATTTGTTAAAACAAATAAAGAACACACATTTGTTATAAAATTGTTATAAAAACAATTTAATTGAAGAACAAAGCCTACACACATTAATTCCAGGGAGTGTCCTTCACAGCTCCTCCATCCATCTATATCTATCTATAACTGCTTTATAAAGGTTCTTTCCACTGTCTAGAGTCCAATGATTCATTCCTGCTATAATACAGACCCACTGTTTGAAAATGCCCAGGCTGCTATAATGCCTCACACTCACAGGGGTGATTAGGAGATGGGGCAGGACATTAAATCTGGACTTATTGTCCATATCTGTGCTCAAAGGCTGCTTCAGTGCAAGTTATGAATAAGCAGATAAACATTGCTAAGCCCTAATAGGAGCCCAGAAACCACACACACAGCAGTGAATGTAACATTTAAATACGTAATATTAACCAATATTGTATGGGTCTACACTATTAACATAGTTATTATAATAGTACATAGTCATAATTACTTTTTGGTTGAAATATCTTCTCCATTATAATTGACTTTTCAATACTACCAACCAAAGACATTTTAACTGCCTCTAAACCTTTCAGAAACTTTTTCCATATATGTGTAGGCTGCATAGCATTTTTCTCCTGTGACCTAAAGCTAAACTGAAGCCTAAATAATCAGATCCACAAATTAAAATCTATAGAACTGTGAGTCCGAGGCTTTGTTGCTTGCCCAGCTCACGGGGGATTGCATGGCTTTTGCTGTAATACATTTGGAGTTTATAATAGAACAGCGTAAAAACCCCCCACCACTTGTGGGAATAGGGCTTCAGGCTCTCTTGGGTTTCTTTGCATTAGTAACTTTTAAGCAAATGTAATAATGAAAGAGTTCTCATAGTTAAGTAGAGAAGTGGCTCACTGGAGGATTTGGTGCATTAAGCTTATGAATTAAACACACAGCTGACTTCTGATTAAAATTAGCACACAAAATCACACATACATACACGATATTTCCAAAAGTATTCGCTCGTCTGGCTTCACACGCATATGAATTTCTGACCATTCTTCCAGAAGCGCATTTGTGAGGTCAGACACTGATGTTGGACGAGAAGGCCTGGCTCACAGTCTCCGCTCTAATTCATCCCAAAGGGGTTCTATGGGGTTGAGGTCAGGACTCTGAGCAGGCCAGTCAAGTTCTTCCACACCAAACTGGCTCATCCGTGTCTTTATGGACCTGCTTTGTGCACTGGTGCTCAGTCATGTTGGAGCAGGAAGGGGCCGTCCCCAAACTGTTCCCACAAAGTTGGGAGCATGAAATTGTCCAAAATCTCTTGGTGCTGAAGCTTTAAGAGTTCCTTTCACTGGAACTAAGGGGCCGAGCCCAACTCCTGAAAAACAACCCCACACCATGATCCCCCCTCCACCAAACTTTACACTCGGCACAATGCAGTCAGACAAGTACCGTCTCCTAGCAACCACCAAACCCAGACTCGTCCATCAGATTTCCAGACGAAGAAGCATGATTAGTCAATTGAGCTGATCTAAAGGCCACAAGTTTTGAGGTCTGTAGTGATTGACTCTGCAGAAAGTCGGTGACCTCTGCGCTCTATGCCCCTCAGCATCCGCTGACCGCTCTGTCATTTTACGTGGCCGACCACTTCGTGGCTGAGTTTCTGTCGTTCCCAATCGCTTCCACTTTGTTATAATCCCACTGACAGTGGACTGTGGAATATTTAGTAGTGAGGAAATTTCACGACTAGACTTGCTGCACAGGTGGCGTCCGATCACGGTACCACACTGGAACTCACTGAGCTCCTGAGAGCGACCCATTCTTTCACTAATGTCTGTAGAAGCAGTCTGCAGGCCGAGGGGCTCGGCTTTATACACCTGTGGCCACGGAAGTGACTGGAACACCTGAATTCAGTGATCTGGATGGGGGAGTGAAAACTTTTGGAAATATAGTGTGTATATATACATGAATGAAATAGAAAGGCTGTGCTCTAAACTATAACCCATTTACACTTGGTTAATTTGGTATGCTTGGTTAATTCTTTATGAATAAACTGTAATCCTTATGAAGCTATTTTGGAAAAAAAAATGAGTCAGGTCTGTTATGTGAGGGTACTAGTCACTCTCTTTCATCCCTTCATCCATCACTTTCATATTAGCATGATTACGTGTCTCAACAGATTGTTTTCCGAGTTTACCGTGCTCATGTTCACAAATCAGAGTCAGCTGTTGCAGGTGGCACCCACGCATGCAAATTACACAAGAAGATAGGCAGGGATAATTATAAGGGGAAAGCTATGATATAAATGCACTGGATATAATGAGTAATATGATCTTAGAGACATGCAGTATGAGCACCACTTGCAAAGAGGTTCTTCTCAAGTCGGTACCATTCTGCCACAGCATGGAGACACGGCCTCCAGCATTTACAGGAAGGAGAAACAAGTATTCAGACACTGTATTACACATACTGTAAACTGCACAAAGAAATATATGTTTTAAAATTAAAATTGATAGAAAAATGTATGTAAATTTTGTAAAATATACATACAAGTAAATAAAAAAAAATAAAGATCTGCATATTAATGATGCACAAGTGAAAATGATCTTGTGCAAATTCATCATAAAAGATGTGGCCATTGTTTGGGAGGATGCCGTGTAATAGGCAGCAGTCACGGTGAAGGTAAAACAGCTTTCTAACGTTCTCAGGGATTGGCATTCTCCCAATTTTTGCATATCATCTTAAATTTGCATAAACATCTTTGATGCACTTGCTTTATAACATGATACCTATATGTTTCATATCAAATTGCTCTGTTATCAGCTGTACACTCTCTGCCAGCTGTCCACTGGTCAGTTTCACACAGAATGTAGACGGACACACGAATCCAGCAGCTCCACACGGTGAGAGGCAGATGTCGAGTACCTCGGCCCCTCTTCACAGGCTCATATCTCTGGATGGGGGCGTCGTATGATCTCGTGATGAGACAGAATGGAAAGGGCGGCTCTACGGATTCAGGAAGCGTTTGAGCTGGATTTCTGTGCTGGATCATCACAGAGATACAGACACGGATACAGAGACAAAGAACTTGACTTGGGAGTTTGTGGACGCCACAGAGTCAAACAACACTCAAGTGGAAAAGCTACACACACACATGCACACACACATGCGCACATAAATACACACACAAACGCACACGCACACACGCACACACACGCCCACACACCCACACACATGCACACACACATGCGCACATAAACACACACACAAACGCACGCACACACACACGCACACTCACTCACACACTCACGCGCGCGCACACACACACACACCCACACACATGCCCACACACCCACACACACACCCACACACATGCGCACATAAATACACACACAAACGCACGCACACACACACGCACACTCACTCACACACTCACGCACACACACACACACCCACACACACGCCCACACACATGCGCACATAAATACACACACAAACGCACGCACACACACACACACTCACTCACACACTCACGCGCACACACACACACACACCCACACACACGCCCACACACCCACACACATGCACACACACGTGTGCACATGAAGACACACACGCAGACATGAATACACACACACATACATACACCTACACATACACACACACACACACTCTCTAAACTCACTTGTAGGCGATACTCTGCCCTCTTTTGGTGAACTGTGTCACATAAAGAAGACAGTAATGCAGTGCCAACGTTCCTTCAACCGCGTTTATATCATAATGTCTGTCATATTTCATTTGTGTTTATAAGCAGAAAGAAAATGCACTGCTGCCGTATCACATATGGTGACAAAAACCATGTGTTTCTTTCTTTAACTACGCCCTTCATTCACTGTCAACAGACTTACAGATGCAATTGTTGAAAGTCTAAATATTTTATAAACACTGCACCAATAACATAGTAGGTCATTCCTGGTGAGTCAAATTCTGCTTGAACAGCATCACGTTTTTCAAACACCGCAATTGGGCCTTTCCCTCATGCCTGCCTCGAGTCGTTTTCCTTCAACGACTTCCCACCCCCCATCCCCCCGGCTTCCCCTCTTTCTTTAAGGTGGCCAGTTTTCTCCAACACCTCACCTCATTTCACAGAGGTCACAAATTGGGCCTGCTGTTATCATTCAGTGCTTTCAGGCTGAAATCGGGATTTTTCAGAGATGAGTTTACCCAGCGCACCTTTTCATTCAGCGTAACCGTCGGCAGTATTTCACAAATGAGTGAGGCCATCACAAAAAAAACAGAAACAGTGCGCAGAGAGGCAGATGCATTCAAAACATAGCCAATATTCCTCCAGTGCAGACTCAGATTGGGCCTGGGTTTGTGCTGCATTGCGCAAAGCATCTCGTTCCAGCTCATATTGTACGTAATGTTCAGAAATACCTCAGAACGGACCGCTCGGCAAATGTTTGACGGATGTTGCCTTTTCATCTATAAAGTCTTGTAGAATGGAAGCCTTTTAATGTCTAAAATTACTATGCTGAATGGAACAGCCAAGCACTTGCACTTAATGTACGTTTACCTGGTGCTATTGCTTTTACCATATGTCCTTTAAATGGGCAAGAAAAAACGAATCATATGAGACAAATTGGGTTTGATTGTTGCTTTTACAGCAACTAAGGATTTATATAATGGTAATTGCTAAAAGATGAATCTTAATAAGAGGAGAGAGAGATAGAGAGCTGGGGGGGGTTAATGTATCAGAAATAGATGGATGTACATCGAGATAGACATGTCCAACTGAAATATCCTTTTAATGAGGGCAAATCCAGGGTCGTGGTCATGACAGTACAGGTTCAGGTAGCCACTATGGAGAGCAGGAAGGCCAGGCATGACAAAGAAGACAGAAATCCAAATATTTAACAAAACACTTCGGACAGAACAAGCAAAACATCAAAGACATCAAACAATCAGAACGATCAAACAGACCAACGAAAACTAGGGGCAAACACAGGGCATAAGTAATTGCAGGGATGATGAGAGACAGGTGGGAAACAGGTGAAACTAATTAGGTGCGGAGTCAAGAAAACAAGGGGGCAGGACTGATAACCAAAACAAAGATCAAAAGTAAACAAAAAGCACATGGAGGAGTGGGAGGAGCCAAGCGTGACAGAAACGTAAAACTGAATTTTAAAGCCTTGCCACCATTCTGGTAAAGGGCCACATGCAATGAACTCTTCAACCAACAATGACCATTCAAATCCTTTCATACCACATCGATGACTTTACCTCACAACAGCTGCCTTTTGGCTTCAACTACCTCACCCTGCAGACGTCCTGTCATGTTACACACTGTATTTCACTGGTGGATAGTAACTGAGTAACTGAGTAAATGTAATTAGTTTCTGTACTTTAGTATTTTTGGTGTATCTGTACTGAAGTTTCTCCGTTCTGGACTTTTTCCTTTCACTCCACTACATTTCAGAGTCTAATATCCGACTTTTTCCTCCTACATTTTGAGAAATCTGTCGTTCCTTTTGGTTTCTGTGTGTATAAAAACGTCACATGTCAAAACGAAAGAAGCGCAAAGCCAGAGCACCAATCAGGGCCCAGCGGTCACTTTGTTTAGAGCTGGTTTTGACCTGTTGGTCATACCGACCCAGTGCAGCACGCGGTTCAACGTCAGCGCAGCAGCGTAAAACTTTGGGAGAGTCTGTTCAACATAAATGATGAACTAACCTAACTTTGTGTAAATAGAGCTCAATATAGAAATATGTCCACATATGCAGTCGAGACTGACGCGGCTTTTTTCTGAATTTCTACAAACACCATTTCATTTTATAGTAAATGAGTTTGGGCTGGTTTATGTTTATGAACAGACGCCTACAGATCAACATAGTAAAGGAGCTCATCTGTGATCCTGAGTTTAAAGCCAGTTTTTATTCAACTTAAACTTGGAACTAAGTTGTAAATAAATCTGAAACTGAAACTTTGCTTGTGTGTAAAAAGTGATTTCAGAGCCACTCGGTTCTCCCTGATGGAAACTGTTTACCTTCAGTGTTTTGTGCTTCTGATCATTTTAATAGACGTCAGCGTCACTAATTAATGACGTTCTATTAAAAGACTGGTTTACCAAGAGAGACGCTGGAGGACTTTCACCTGAAATGAGTTCATGAAGCCAGTCTGGTTATAAAAATGATAACAGGACATCAGAGCCAGAATTCCTCTTTTAGTACTTTTACTTTATACTTAAGTACATTTGAAGGGAAATACTTTAGTACTTTTACTCAAGTGGAGGTCTAAAGGGAGGAACTTCTACTTCTACCATTGACTGTTTTATACTACATTAAAACCACCTGAGAATTCTGATTAGCCATTGAATGAATTAATTTTTTACCCATCATTTACTGGTTTTGAACCTGTGGACTATGGACCCCCCAGTGGGCCACAGTGGTACTGCTAGGGGGCCAGAGATGTTGATTCGCCCGTATCAGAAAGAAAGTAAATAAAATAATCTCAGTTGTTTGGACCGTGAGTTAGAAAAGGTTTGGAATGCCCTGTAAAATTCCTGAAGCTCAGGTCACACTGCAGGTTTTCCTTGCCCTCGGTAGGTTAGCCTCAATGAGCTAATCTAGCTATGCTAACTTTCCAATGAGAAATTCTCCACATCACACCTACAGGACCTGTTATGAATCCCATTCTAAATCCATAGGCATTAATATGGAGTCGGTCCTCTTTGCAGCTCTAACAGCTTCCACTCTTCTAGGAATCTTCCTAAAAGATGGAGAGAGTCTGTGGGAATTTCTGCCTGTTCATCCAAAAAGTCATTTGTGAGGTCAGACGCTGATGTTGGACGAGAAGGTCTGGCTCACAGTCTCCGTTCCAGTTCATCCCAAAGGTGCTGGATGGGGTTGAGGTCAGGACTCTGTGAGGGCCAGTCAAGTTCTTCCACACCAAGCTCACCCAGGCCATTATGGAGCTCTGGGGCTCAGTCAGGACTGAAAAGGTTCTTCCCCAAACTGTTCCCATAAAGATAAAAGTGTATATTTGTCCAAAATGTCTTGGTTAAGATTTCCCTTCCCTGGAACTAAGGGTTCTAGATCGACCCCTGAAAAACAGCCCCATAGCATTATACCCCCTCCACCAAACTTTACAGCTGGTGCAGGGCAGTCAGGCAGGTAACGTTCTCCAAACCTGGACTCGTCCATCAGACTGGTCACTCCAACACGTTTCCACTGCTTTTATTTAGCATTTATATATTTGTTTGATTTTTTTAAAGATTATTAAGTCATAAAGTATATGAATTCTTTTAAAGTGCAGCGGAAAGATTTCAACGTAAATGTGTCCCAAAGTCTGAGAATCAGTGCGTAACCCATGAAGATTTTCCTCCAATAAGTATTTTTTGGGATAAAAATAATATGATCTTATATCTGCACAGCTGTGTTTGCTCGTCATGTTCTGGTGTGCATTTTTGAATTATGCTCAAAAGATGAACTAAACTCATCACTACTTCAACAGCCGCTACCAAAACGTTTGGGTAACGTTTGTCATGGCTTTTAATGACAAAATAGAACTAGAATAGAATAGTCGTTAATTTTAATACCAATGATTTAATGATGTGAGGAGGAAGGGCGATGTTTCGAAATGCTCAGCATTTTAAAGTGAGTCACTTCTGTGGTTCATAAGCAGCTTCTTATCAGATCTCAGCGACTTCTGGTTGAGCTCTGCTGATCTGTCTTCCTGTTAACAGCCTTCACTTCAGCTAATAAAGGCCCTCAAGGCGGTGTTGAGGACCCCCAAGAGGAAGCGATGAGCTCGTTGATGGGTTTGCTTAATCTGGCAGAGAATCAGTGACGTAATGTCTCACTAAATTTAGTGGATGGACAGCTGTGCGGGGCAGATAGGTGTCAGTTCAGCCGATTAAAGGGTTCTTCGCATCATAACATGGTTCTTCAGCTTGATGATGTCAGACTTGTATCATTAGAAAAACCCTTTTTGGTGCTACGCAGAACCCTTTCCTCGGAGAACCATTTAAAGTGTGCGCAGAAATGCACGCATTGCTATAGTTTATGTTGGGTAAAGTAAAAAAAAGGTGGAAAACATGTCACATTTGTACTAGAATGACATACAAAATATGCTCTGGTGATGTTTCCACCCACAAAACCTGAAAAAATAAAAAAATAAAAAAATAAAAGTGTCACAGAAACATCCAGCTTTGAATGTGTGCGAGGGTCCTTTTGGAGAATGTTGCCTTGAGGCAACGTGGTGAGAGATGACATGAGCCGTGTTCCCTGAAGTGGCGAGACCTGGCTTAATATGAGACTAAATATGTCCACTAAGAGATCATTTTAACAAGCTCATTGCTTTTTGTTGACTTACTCAGGCTCTTCTCTTTATGCATAATGTTGTTGTAAAGTGAGGAAAAACGAGTTTGTTGCCCTGAGGCAACATCGTGCAACAGAGGGTTAACAGGTCTTTGACACCTATGATCACACTTAACTACAGAGCCCCGCTGTGAAAACCGTACAAATAAAAATGCTTACTAAGTGGTGGAAACGAGATAACGAAGTCATGGCCATGGGAACGAGATCCTAATGCCTGACCATGACTTAGTAAGGCATGGGCGTGAGATAATCAAGACTTGACCACAGCCTTAATAAGGCACAATCTTGTTCCCACGCCTGACTAAGGCGTGGCCATGACTTAATTAAGTCGTTCCCGTGCTTTACTAGTGGTGGCCACGCATTATTTTTATTTAGACAGGATGTCACCTGCAGGACTCTGTCCTTCACTTGTATAAATGGGGTCAGGTCTTGAGCTTTGGAATTGAGAATCAAGAAAATTATTGCATGGAATTACATGGACTCTCGGAATTCATCCCAGTGACTTCGGAATTCGGAGTAAGAGTTAACTTTGGAATTTGGGATACGGCCTAATTTTTTGCTTTGACAACTGATCGAATGATATTGCAGTTCAGTATATAAAATTCTGAGATAATTAAACTTAATCATCTGTGTTTTTCATTCTGTTAACTTATTATTTGAAGTTTAATTAAGTAATTAAGTTTAATTAAGTTTACTTAATTGAAATTCACATTTTACATCAACCAGGTTACTTTAAGTTAAAACACTCAGTCATTTTTTACAGTAAGGCAGTTTCACTGCTGTTTAATCGCAGTGCATGCTGTCCAATCCCAACACAGGAACCATCAGCCAATCGCACCGTCCGGCTGGAACACGATTGGGGAACAAACAACACCTCGTTTCAGCGCATCGGCCAGAAGTGAGGGATGAGAGGCGGTGTCGAGTGCGCATGCGCGAGGGGAGCACACTCTCCACTCTGTCTCTCTCCATCACTTCACGCTGCTCCGCTGCTCTTTATCCAGCTGCTGCCTTAAAGCCTCACTGACTCGACACTCAGAAGTTCTGACAGTGCTTTCTGCGCTGTTGGACGCGG